>NC_067401.1:469966448-470091448 GCF_016432865.1 Antechinus flavipes | reverse complement strand
AGAGTCAATTTTGAAATTAGAATAATCAGAGTTTCTGATAAAAGCCATATATCCCTGCACAACTCACTTAACCTTTCAGTGCTTGTGGGGGGAATTTACATGCCTAGAGTCCCCATACAAATAAAATTACCATTGTTACTCATTAATAAAATATGTGCACAGACACTTTTGTTAGTTTTATTGAAAAAAAGTTACAAAGTGAAAGTAGAGTTGACTGATGGACAATTCCACTGGCGTGTTGATGATATCAAGAGACAATAAAAAAGACCTCCATAACATTGGTGGAGCCAATGGAGGGGCATGGAGTAGGATCCCAGGAGATGGGAAGGTAGAGATGATTTATGGTCTGCATCATTGGTGAGAATACCCACACCAGAGGATTCAGATCTGGAAGGGACACCGGAGATTGTTCACACCGATCCTTCTTTATCTGAAAGCCAAATATTAGTTTTCTTTCTTTTAAAAAAAGTTTGATAAAAGTATGTCAAAATAATTATTTCCTTTGTATTTTCCCTTTCATTTTGTTTTATATATTTAAGAGTATATTCTGAGAAGGGGACCATAAGCTTGACTAGATTGTGCAGGGTAAGCAAGGTGGTGCAGTGGGTAGAGAAATGAAGCTGGAGTCTTCAAATCCTGCCTCAGACGCTAACCACACAGCCCTGGGCAAGTTATTTAATCACTGCTTGCCTCAGTTTCCTCAACTATAAAACTAGGGTCATAATAGCGTTTACCTAGCAGAGTTGTTTTGAAAATAAAGTGAGATAATTATAAAGGATTTAGGACAGTGCCTAGTATATAAGTAGATCTTATATAAATACTAATGGTGGTTGTTATTGTTATGGGTTCAGGACATAAGAACTCTTGAATGAGACCAATATTTTTTTTTAGGAAATGGAGATCCAGAGGTCACAGAAGTTAAATAAGTGTCAGAGTCAGGATTTGAATCCAGGTCTTCTGACTATGGCCAATCACCTTTCTACTCTACATTGATGAGATCACAGCTCTCTTAGAATATTGGAAACTATATAGTACATATAGTCAATGTGCATATATAAACATTATATATATGTGTGTTTGTATGTATATATATCATACATACGCGGTATATTCATACATTTATATATATATATATACACACTTAAGAGTTGTGCAGTGTGTTTCAATTTTAATAAATTTAAAACTACACAAGGACTTTATGTATTGAATATGCATATTTTATATGCTCATGTTTGTTATGCATACAATTTCCCTAACACTCCAAGGTACACAAAGCCCTTTTTGTTTTTTGTTTTTTTTTGGCAGAAAACTCCAGGGTGATGAGGAGTGCAAGAATTTCCCGTTTTTCAGCTAATGAAATTGTTATCCAGAGAGGTGAATCAATTTGGCCAGGGTCACACAGCTGGGGAGTATGTTAATCAGGAGTGTGTACGAGAGAATTGCGATAATCTCCTGCCTCTGAAAATGTTGACTGGGAATGGAAATTGATGAAACATACATTCCCTCCTTTCATTGAAGAGATAGGGGACTATGGGTATGAAATACTACATGCATTGTGTCAAATGAAGTTCTAGTGGGACTTGTTTTTGCTTATTATATATATATATGTGTGTGTGTGTGTGTGTGTGTGTGTGTGTATACATATATATATACACACACACATATATAATATGTTTACTTACGCACATTAATTATATATAATAAACATTGTATATTTGCTTCTTTCTTTGTTATAAGAAAAGGGGCTACTGCACAGGGAAGGAAGTGGGTGTGGCAGAAATGGAATATATCCAAAATGATACAAGCCCCCCACAAGATATGAATATAATTTCATTTAAAAAAGAAGAAATTGAATTGGTCTGTTACATGGAAGTCATCTCACGCTGACAGACATGAAATTATCACTCAGGAATCAGCTTGATTTTATCCTTAATTACAAAGTGTCATCTCTCCAGCCCTCCCCGTGCCTGCTTTCCTTCTGTTTGGAAGTCTGATGCAGACCTTAGAGCAGGCACCCTTTGGTGAGCTCTCTTTTGATGCAGGAAATAGTCTGAAAGCTTCTTCCTAGAAGTCGGTCTGCCTTGACTTCTGAATGGAGTCTTTGTAGACAAAGAGAAAAGGAATCAGAGACAAACCCTGGAAAACAGGGTTGAGGAGAAATAAGTGAGAAATGGAAAGGGGGCAGGGAGCAGGGCAAGATGGAGAGGAGAATGAAAGAGAGGGCCACGGGGAAAGAAGAACGTGGAGAGTGAGGAAGGAGACCTCAGTGTTTGCATTTCCATCACCTTCCATTTACTTTGTGTTCATACAGCTGGGACTCAAGGGGATCTGTACTTGGTAAGCTGATCTTAAAGGGCAGAATCACGAGCAATGGGTGAGGAAGCAATTGCCAAGAAGCAGATTTAAGATTGGGAAAGGACAAAGTGCTTATTAATGAAGGGGATCTAGAAATGAAAGAGACTGGCTGTGTCTTTTGCTCTGGGTCTTCAAGCAAAGGCTCGGTGCCTACTTGCGGGTACATTATGATGGAGATTGTCCATCAGGTATGGTGGCTGCTGAGATCATAGGATCATGGATAAATAATTGTAAAGGATCTCAGGGGCCATCTAATCCTTCAATTCACAGATGAAGAAATTAGACTCAGCGTTTAAGTGACATGACCAAAGTCCCACAGACAGTAAGATTTGAATTCAGAAGTAAGATTCTAACTTAGGTTATCTGGCTCCAAACCTGGCTCTTTTTTCTGTTACCCCCTTTCTCCTAGTTCTCTTCCATAGAACCCTTTACTAGGTATGGAATTCTCTGATATACTTGGCCAAACTTCTAGCCTCACCAGGATAGTAGCCAGAAGAACCTTGAAGGTGTGACTTGACTGCTACTGAGCCGCTTTCCCCCAAATAGACTTATGTTTTACCAATAATTCCTGACAATTTCTTCCTAGAGCAAATGTTGGAGGCTGGAGACTAGAATGGAGCAGGCATAGGGTATGGTATCAGGGCTCTCTAAGCAGCAAGCTTGATGGAGCGGAATCATAAACAGGTAGAACTAGCAGAGGTATTTAACACACAACCCATTGCATTGACACTACTACCATTCCTGAGTTCATTCTGAACCAAATTAAAATGCAGTTGAGAAAATGAACAAAATAAAGGAATGCAACACAACATAGATAATATTAATATATGGTCTTCTAAATCAATATGTGGTCTTTAGGCATCCTTGTGGGTGACTTAATATATATTAATTAATTAATGTTAATATGTAATATTATATATGAGTTTAACACCATTGTCCTCCTAAGGCTCCATGAGATTCCCTTAAATCTAGGAAGAAATCTGTCCCTCAGTGAATTTGGTGGATTTTTTGTGGGCACATCAAAGCCCATAATGGGAGATTTGTATGTGTGCGATTCATGCATATGGTAGCCACTCATAATGTCCAAGGAAGGAATCTTATGAAGAACACACAGTTAAAATGTATCTGGGACAGCTGTGTTCTCTATGAATCCTGGGCTTTCTCTGGAATCTGATGCACTCTCCAAAGGCAATTAAAACTTCTTAAAGTTTCCACAAGAGCAGCAGGTCTATTATTCCCTTTCTCTCTCTCTTATATTTCCTATTATTTGCTTACCTTCGTGGTCCCATAATGGAAACATAAAGCAAACCTGTGGCAAGCAGCTGGAGCTGTCCATTTACCGAAGTGCTGACAGTTAGCTGCTACTGGGAACCTGAGAGAGGAGTAAGAAAAACTCAAAAGCAGACATTTGTTAATGTTTTTCAGTCACCAATGATCCTCCAAGACCCCATTTAGGGTCTTCTCAATAAAGATACCAGAGTGTTCTGCCATTGCCTTCTCCAGCTCATTTTACACACACGGAAACAAAGGCAAACAGAATTAAGTGACTTGTCCAGAGTTATATAGCTAGAAGTATGCGGGGTAAGATTTGAATTCGGATTTTCCTGACTCCAGGCCTAGTGCTCCATTCTGTGTCACCTAGTTACACCAAAGCAGACATAGAACTGTACTACCTCAAAGTACTATAATTGATGGTCATAAGAAAACATTAAGTCACGTTCACCAGCATTTTATAAGAGAAATGGCTGACACCAAGGGGAAAAGATTACCACACTTAGGAGACTGAGCAATCGATCTGGGGGGCAGAAAAGCCCAATATTCTTAGCAAGGGCCCAACCCTCTCTCCTTGCTCTCTAAAGTCAGCTTTTAAAAGCAGAGCTCCCCTGACTTCTGAAACCATGTTGCCTGTTTGATAGATAGCACGAGACTCTTAATAAATGCTTGTTGACTGATTGTTTGATTGATTGGTCCTCCTACTGCAGAGTTGAGCGTGTTGTCAGGAGAGAATAAGAGATACAGAGTAAGACTCCTCTATTGAATCTGGTTACCTGGACAATTTTTTCTATGTGCCTGTGTTTGTATTCCTCTGCACTGTCCCTGGGGAGAGCCTTCTGTAATGGCCTGAACTGGAAAGAGTCCAGGAATCACGAGACTTCAGTTCAGAGCTATCTCCAACATTTATTACCTGTGTGCTCTTTGACCCATCATTTAATCTGAATGAGCCTTGGTTTCTTCATCTGTCAAATGGAAATGATGCCATTTTTATTACCTATCCCACAGGACCATTGTAAGGAAAGCATTTGGTGAAGGCTAAAGTGTTACAGGAATAGCTAGGAATTGTTTTTATTATTATTTAACTTATGGTGAGTTTCTGGAGGTCTTGAGACAGATCCTATGCCAAGAGCTGTTCAGTGGTGACTAAGTCATGAGTTCAGTAATAGATGCATTCTTAAAAATACATAATCACATAATTTTCTAGGCGGAAGAGACCTCAGGAGATCATCCAGGTCAACCCATTCCTCACTAAAATTCTCCTTTATTGTTTCACTTTGATAGTATTTTATTTTTCTAAATACATGCCAAGATAGTTTTCAACATTCATCTTTGCAAAACTTCATTCCAACTTTTACCCCCTTTCTCCATTCCCCCTCCAAGACAGCATGAAATCTGATAGAAGTTAAACATATGCAATTCTTCTAAACATCTTTCCATATTCATTATGCTACACAAGAAAAATCAGAATAAAAGGGAAAATAATATGAGAAAGAAAAAAGAAACAAGTAAAAACAACAAGAAGAGCAAAAACGTTCGTGAAAGTACTATACTTTGATTCACATTCAGTCTCCATAATTCTCTTTCTGGATGAGAATGACTCTGTCCGTTACAACTCTAATGGAAGTGGCTTGAATCACCTCATTGTTGAAAAGAGCCAAGTCCATCACAAAAAAAGAAATCAGTTTGTTTATCAAATCTTATAGAACAATAATATTCCATAACATTCACATACCATAATTTATTCAGTCATTCCCCAACCGATGGGCATCCACTCGATTTCCAGTTCCTTGCCACTACAAAAAGGGCTGCCATAAACATTTTTGCATATGTGAGTCCCTTTTTTCTCTTTAGTAATTTCTTTGGGATACAGACCCAGTAAGAGATACTGCTGGATCAAAGAATACGCACAGTTTGATAGTCATTTGGGATCGTTCCAAATTGCTCTCCAGAATGGTTGGATCATTATACAATTTCACCAATGATACATTAGTGTCCCAATTTCCCACATATATACAATATACAATATAATTACCCAAGTATTCATCTAGCATCTGCTTGAAGACCTCCAGTAAGTGGGAGCCCAGTTTCTCTGGAGGCAGATTTTGGGAAAGCTTCAAATTGTTGAGAGATTCACGAGAGAGAATTCCTCTGGGGGAGGAAAGTTGGAGCCCAGTAGAGATTTGTTCTAATGGGAACATCACGAAGACTGTACAAAGCAAGAAAAAAAATTTCCAGTCATCAAGAATCAGGTTTACCACCCCCTTTTGTGACATATCTTTTCTGTTCTTGAGCCAAATCTCTCCAAGGATATTGTATATGCACCCTTGCATTAGTGAGATGTTTCCATCACATCTCTTCTTGACATACCTACTTATTAAATACTCCATCTAAAAGCTAATTAATTCTTGCTAATAAATGATGGGAAGAATACTAATGGGGGCTCATGGGTGACAGTACTCCATAATATCCTGAGGGCAGTAACAGTCAGCCACATTCTTGGCTTTCAATCTACTATTTCTACTGGGAGTTAGGGAAGTAGTCTCCTAGAAGGGATAAAATACAAACTTCGTGTAACCAAAATATTTGACAAACATACTGTCTATTCCTTAGCTTGTTAGCCCTTAAAATAGTTTCTTCAGAATAGCTTTGTGAGGGAGGTTGTACAAATATCCTACCTTCTTCAAAACATTGTTAAAATGTTTAAAAGGAAAGATTTTTTTAAGCAAAATATAAATGGAAGCTATTATTATCACTCCCATTTTACAGCTAGGGAAACCCGGCCACGTTCATTCAATTGTATCACGCTATTGTCCTTTTCTCATATCTTAACTGCTAAGTTTTTTCTAATTTCGAATCCCCTTCATTTAGGATGATTTGCATAAAAAATGCATGTTATTTGGAAAATTGGCCATCTCAGAGCGAATCAAGAAGATTTGCAACCTCCATCTTTCCTGCAGTAGCCAAAGCAGTAATGTCTTTCTCTTGCCCCGGGCTCTCCAAGTTGCTGGTTTCTATTGATTTGAAACCTAAGTCAGGTAAATGCAATTCTCGGAGAAGCATCCAGGAAACTCTCCAAATCCATCCCTGGGCCGCGGCACGAGGGAGTATTTTAGCAGCTAACCTAATAGCCAAATATTCCACTTTGGTCTTGTCTGTGAATCTTCACTTCATCTCTAAATTACATTGGGCTCTGGGAATTGTCTGTAAATTGGCCTTGCTCTGGCCTGAGTCACACATCGGTTAAATCTTAAAAGCTGCGGGGAAGCGAATCCTGTGGCATTTTCCTATTGGCCCCAACAAGAGCCGACCATTTTGCGAATTCAGCCAGGGCCTTCATCTTGTCGATCTCTTTCAAAAGTCAATCTCTTCAGCATCGGGACTGGAAGCAGTTTGAGAGGCACTGCCAGGACAAAACAGGTCAAACTTGAGCATTCTCTCTCCGAGGCTGGGGAAGGAAAGCTCTGTCTCGACAAAACATAGGGAGAAGTTGGGGTTAAGGACTCTGATGTAGGAAAAATGATCCCATTCAAATAGTGATCGATTTGCTCCAATCAGATGAGCTTTTTTTCCTCCTTTCTTCTTGTCTCTCCCTCCCCATTAAAATATAAGCTTCTTGAGAATATGAATTTTTCCTTCTGCTGTATTTATAGCCCCATTACTGTAATAAAGTGTTGAGGTACTTAATAAATGCTTGATCGGCGATTTCTCACACAAAATACCCCATGGCTCAACTCCCTGTCTTGGAACAGGATGTTCCCCGAATCTAAAATGTTTTTCCTCTTCTCTTCTGCTTTGTATAGAGAAAGGATAAAGTTTCTTTCTACAATAATGGCTAACCTTTGGATAGAACCTTAAGGTTTGAAAAGGGTTTTACATAAATGAAGGGATTAGTCCTTTAACTTTTCAGTGTTTTAGTTCAACTCTTCAAGACAAAGAATTTCCCAGAGGGGAGGAGGAGTTTGCTTACCTGGAAGTCCCTTATAATAATGAAATTACAAGTCAGTTTCTTTCCTTATCTCAAGGGTTCCTCACAACAATTGAATAAAGTAGGCAGATTAATAGTCCCATTTTATGGGTGAAGAAACTAAGTATAAAAAGTTGAGTGACTTACCCAGAATCACACCACTTATAAATTCGAACTCAAATCTTGACTCAGTCCAGTGCTTTATCTCCTACCCCTTGTTGCTTCATACCTTCAATTCCATCTTCCCAAGCTCAAAACTAGATATCATCCTCGACTCTTCACTATCTCTCACCCCGATATCCAAGCTCTTGCCAGGATCTGTCATTTTACTTTTGCAACAACTCCCCCAAATTCCCCCTTCTTTCTTATGACTCTGCCCTCCCCTTAGTGTGGGCTCTCATCACTTCACCCCTAGACGACTGCAACAGCTGCCAGGGGGTCTGCTTGCCTCAAATGTCTCTTCACTCCAATTAATCTCACATTCAGTCATTAAAGAGATTTTACTAAAATGCAGCCATGTTCATCCCAACCTTCAGTAAACTCCAGCGGCTTCCAGGATCAAGTACCAAATGCTGTGTTTGGCATTCAAAGCCCTTCATGACCTGTCCCCTCCTGCCTTTCTGAACTTCTCAAACATTACTTCCAACATATACTCTTCGATCCAGTGACAAACAAGATGGAGTCATCCCTGGGCTCTGGGTATTTTCACTGGTTGCTTCCCCCATTTTTGTTTTTTTTTGTTTACTATCTTCCCTGGTTTCCTTTAGTGGACCTTTAGAAATCTACTTCTGCAAGAAGTATGTCCCCCACCCTCTGACATTTATGCTATAAATAACATGCTTTATATACACTTGTTTTGCTTGTTGGGCCTCCAATCACATCCTGAGTTCCTTGAGGGTAGAGCTATCTTTTGCTTTCCTTTGTATCCTTGGTCCTTAGTACACTGGCTGACACATAGTAGGTGCTTAATGTTTATTGACTGACAAATTTAGATCAAAGAACACCTCCTACATGTAGACCTTGGCTCCTCAATTACTAGCATTCTCTCTCACTTAATTCCCTTGAATTTATTTTGTGTTTATTTCATACAGACCTATACACATACATCATGTTTACATATGTGTGTATACATGCATGTTCATGTTCATGTGCCCTCACCTGTTATATGTAAGCTTGCTGAGGATGGAACCCTTTTCATTTTTGTCTTTGTACGGTCATCGCTTCGCACGGTGCTCAGCTCACGACAGGGGCTTTATAAATGATTGTTGATTGCTGATTGAAGGTAATTTAATTTAATTTTTATTAAATGCTTATTAGTCGAGGATACTAAGACCCAGTGGAATTAAATGATTTATCCAAAACCACTTAGGGTAATGGGATTGTCCAGACAATTCTCCAGGACAGAATAAATGAGACTTTTTCATGGCATATTTGGAAGCAAAGCACAGGTCATATTCTGCCTTAAAACGTGAAAGATCTTCCTAACACTTAGCAAAATTGACAATAAAATAGAATGCCTCGGGAGGTAATGAGTTCTCCATTACTGGAGGTATTTCACCTCCACTGGATGGTACATCCAGGTGGCAATGAGTTTTTGGGCCAGAAGCCATACTAAATGACCCCCGATGTCTCTTTTAACTAAAACTAATAGTTTAGTCCAGTGAAATAAACATGTAATGAGCAGGCACTATAGGCAAGACTCCCTTCTTGTCCTTTTGGTTTGTTGTTTAGTTGTATCCGACTCTTTGTGAGTCTGTGGACCACGGGATAACAATACTGTCCATGGCTTTTCTGGCAATGACTCTGGAGTATTTGCCATTTTCTTCTCCAGTGGATTAAGGAAAACAAAGGAGAAGTAAAGGTCCAGCCCAACTAAAGACATTCCAAAGAATGGACCTGAATGATAAATGGGGAGTTTTGAGCATTGGGCACATTGTGGCAGTAAGTGTTTCTCTCATCAAGGGGACAAGTTTCTTTTGTTTATTTGTTTATTTGTTTGTTTTTGGGGCCAAGTGGCTTGCCCAAAGTCACATAAAGGGACTACTTGGAAGGGGAGTGTATACGTAAAGGGCGGAAACTCTGATATACACTGGAATCAGACAACCGAGCACTTAAGGCTAATTACCGTTTGGACAATACTCTATTAGCATATGCTTGGAAAATGACCCTTCCCACTATTCTGTGCTGGCTCGATTTTTTGGTGTATACAGAGAATTGTGGGAGGGATTGGGGGTGGAGGAAGACAAGCCGGGGTCACTTTGGTGACAAGGAGAAATGTGGTCATGGAGATCCTGTGTCCACCCCTTTCACTTCTCCCTCTACAGACCAAGAATAAAGACCGAGGACTTTTGCTTATCCTGACTCGGGCTGATTCCAAGGCATCCTGGGTGCTCACCCGGACTTCACATGTATATATTCTATATTCCTGTTTGATGCTTCACGCTTCCCCAACCAAAGAATTTTCATAACTATTCTTCCATTTTCTATGCTTGGAATGATCCCTTCTAATTTGTTAAAGGTGCTCACTTCCCTTAAACTTCTCTGAGGAGCATCATAGGACACTTCCAGATACACAACCGTTCTCTCCCAGATTTCTCCGAGTATTTGCCGGGTTCTTTCCTTTACATGTATTTTAGCCTCCTTTTAATCACATGGTTCATGTACTGACCTTTCCCCCACTTAGAAGCAGCGTCTCTCATATTGATTTTGGCATTTTTATTTCTAAGGAGGCACCGACAGCTAGGTGGCGCTGCAGTGGATAAAATGCTAGGTTTGGAGTCAAGAATGTGACTTTGATATTCGCTAGCTGTGTGACCCCGCCACTGCAATGTCCGGGCCAGCTCTCTGGAGGCCTCAGGATCAGTCAGAGTCAGGATCAGTCAGAGTCGGGATCAGTCAGAGTCACGATCTTCACGTGTTTAGAGAATATTTCATTCTCTGCTTTTACAAAGATTTTTTTTTTTTTGGCTGAGGCAACTGGGGTTAAGTGACTTCCCCAAGGTCACACAGGTAGGAAGTGTTCAGTGTCTGAGACCAGATTTGAACTTATTTCCTTCTGACTTCAGGGCTGGTGCTGTAACCACTGCGCCCCCTAGCTGCCCCCAAAACCATTCTACAGTATTTCCCTCCCAGATATACCAGGAGTGAGCCAGAATCTAAGTTCCCTGAGGACAGTGATTGTTTTGTCTTTTCTCTCTGTGTACCTACATTATATAGAGTTCCTGGGCTTTTATCCACATTTTTAATTTAATTCATTGTAAAGTGTGATAGAAATATGAGTCCACAGGGTCAGAGGATTCAGAAACATCATCATAATTATTAATATGGATAATTGACATTTCTGTAGCAAGTGAAGGTTCGCAAAGTCCGTTTTACTTAATCCTCCCAACGATCCTGCGGGGCAAGGGCTGTTACAGCCGCCTTTTACAAATGAAAAGAACCGAGACGCAGAAGAGCTAAATCGATGTCTTGGCTCCGAGGTTGCGAGAACTCAAGTTTCTGGAGTGAGAAGAGGCCGAGTATTCACTGGGTCATGCTCCCTCTCAGGGCTGGGCGAAGATCTCACAGAAACACTGACAACTAAGCATTCTAGATAGCGCGGTTTCTATTTTATGGATATGGAAACAATGACTGGCTCAAAGTCCTTTAACTTGTGTCACACGTGGGAATTCAAGGCAATCTTTCTTGACTTTGACACCGACTCTCACTGACACAGAGCATTGAATGATGGGAACTTCTTTCCCTTCCTCCCTCCCACCTTCCCCCCTCCTTTCCTGAGGCAGTTGGGGTTAAGTGACTTGCCCAGCGGCACACAGACAGGAAGTGGTAAGTGTCTGAGGCCAGATTAGAACTCAGGTCCTCCTGACTTCAGGGCTGGTGCGCTAGCCACTGCGCCCCCTAGCTGCGGAGGGGAACAGTTTCAAGCTGGAGGGCACCAGATGCTGTTTTGTCCAATTTCCTCATTTTATAGATGAGGAGGAAAGCGGCTCAGCGATGTTAAATGACCTGTCCGAGGTCACAAAAGTCACCGAATCTTAGACTTTCCCCCTCCTTTATCTAGAACTTTTATTCCCTCTATTTCCAGTCCATTGTCCAGGAGAACTGACAACGCTGGGAGCGCTCATTTCACTCCTGCTTCATCTGAAGCTTCTAGCTCATCTCCAGCACAAATAAGGGAGCTTCTTGTTGAACATAGAGACTGTTTCTCTTTTTAAGGAAGAGACCAGTTATTTTTTCACATTATGATTTTTAAAACAGAAAGAGTTGCTCTGGTTCATCCAAAGCTTCTCCTCTGTCTCGACGTTTTTCAGACAAAGGGAGCTCGGCGCAAAGCGATGGAAGGGAGCTGCCCGGGGCCACCTCGCTAAGAAAGGGAGTCGGCATTGGAACCCAAGACCTCTGGGGGCAACTCCGGCGCTCTGGGTGCCGTGGCCCCTCCCCCGCGGGCCTCGCGCTTCCGGGAGAGGCCGACCTGGGCCCGCTTTCCCGTGAGCCTCCGCGCCAGCTGGCGCGGTCCCCGGGTTCCCGGGAAAGGGGCTGGGTGTTAGAAGCTTTCACATCCTATTAACGTGTATCAGGGATGTAGGGGAGGCTGAGCATTTACTTACCAGTTAAGCGGCCGGACTTTCTCGGGAGAAGCACTCTGTCATGTCGAAATGACTTCTAGGAATAAATCAAATTTCCCTGTGTACTTAGGGGACAGGGAATTATAGAAACGCCAGCCCCGCGGCTGGGCGTAGAGAGCCTGCAGGCCTGACGAGCGGCCACCAGGGGGAGCGCTTGGCTCATCGCTGAGGAGGCTGCGGGCAGGCTTCCCAACAATCCCCGAGCTGTTCGCCCCCCTCATTCTGCCGCTTTCTCCTTCCCCCCTTCCCTCCTCCCTCCTCTCATTTCCTCTCTTTCCTCCCTTCTCCCTCTATTTCTCTCTGTCTCCATCTGTATCTCTCTCTCTCTCTTTCTCTGTCTCTCTCTCTCTCTCTCTCTCTCTGTCTCTCTCTGTCCCTCTCTCTCTCCCCCTCTCCCTTTCTCGTCTTTCTTTTTGTCTCCCTAGTAGCTCGTCTTTCTTTTTACCTATTTTCTCTCTCTCCTTTTTTCCTTCCTGCCTTCCTCCCTCTCTCCCTCTCTGTCTCTCCCTTTCTTTTTCTCCCTCCTTCCCCCTCCCCCACTTCTCATTTTCCTCTCTTCCCCCCCCCTTATTTCTCTGTCTCCATCTGTATGTGTCTCACTCTTTCCCCCTCTCCTTTTCTCTTGCCTTTCTTTTATCTCTCTATTTCTCCCTCTCTTTTCTTCCCCTCTCTCTCATTACCCTTCTTTTTCTCTTTCCCCTTTCTACTTTTATTCCTGTCTCCATCTGTATGTGTCTCACTCTTTCCCCCTCTCCTTTTCTCGTCTTTTTTGTTTCCCTTTCTCTTGTCTTTTTTATCTATTTCTCTCTCCTTTCTGTCCTCCCTTCCTCCCTCTCTTCCCCTCTTTCTCTCTCCCCCTCCTTCTCTTTCTCTCTCCCTCTCTCTCTCTCTCTCCCTCCTCCTTCCTCCCCATACCTCTCTCATTTCTTCTCTTTCTTTCCCCCTCTCCCTTATTTCTCTGTCTCCATTTGTATCTCTTTCTCTCTCTCTCCCTCTCTTCCACTCTCCTTTTCTCTTGCCTTTCTTTTATCTCTCTATTTCTCCCTCTCTTTTCTTCCCCTCTCTCTCATTACCCTTCTTTTTCTCTTTCCCCTTTCTACTTTTATTCCTGTCTCCATCTGTATGTGTCTCACCTTTCCCCCTCTCTTTTTCTCATCTTTTTTGTTTCCCTTTCTCTTGTCTTTTTAATCTATCTCTCTCCTTTCTGTCCTCCCTTCCTCCCTCTCTTCCCCTCTTTCTCTCTCCCCTCCCTCTCTCCCTCCTCCTTCGTCCCCACACCTCTCTCATTTCTTCTCTTTCTCTCCCCCTTCTCCCTCTATTTCTCTGTCTCCATCTTTATGTGTGTGTGTCTCACTCTTTCCCCTCTCCCTTTCTCTTGTCTTTCTTTTTGTCTCCCTATCTCTTGACTTTATTTTTATTTCTCTCTCTGCCTACTGCTCTCTTTCTCTCTCTTTTTATCCCTCCCTTCCGCTTTCTCCCCTCTCTTATCCTCTTTCCCTATGTCTCTTCCTTCATCTCTCTCTTCCCTTTTCTCTATTTTTCTCCTTCCCTCCCTTTCCCCCTCTCATTCCCTTCCTCTCCCTCCCTTCACCTCTGTTTCCTTCCATCCTTCCCTTCTTTCCATCTAGCTTTGTGTTTCTCTCTGTTCCTATTTCTCTCTGCCTCTCTTATTTTATGGGGCCAGCTTATAAATTATCTCTGGGTCCAATAAGAGACAATTATCAACACTTCCTATGATTTCAAGAGTAATATATTCTCACTTAGAGACCCTTGCCCTTTATCCAAATGGTTCTGGGACAGACAATGGGAGCTGGGTAGGGGTGCATGATAAAACATTGGAAAGCCCCAATCGAGGGCCTGATTCCTGGACCCAGGGGCGTCAGAGATCAACCCTGAAGGCAGTGGGAGCTTAATGATTTTAAGGGGAGGGGGGATGGATGGGGAGAAGTCAGAAACCCAGCACTAGCCAAGAGAGATTCTTCTTGGATCCTCCCCATCCAACCGAGCTAAGGCAGAATAATCACACAGAGGCCTAGCTGAATTGATGAAAAGTCAGAATTATAGATTTTGTTTTGGGAAAAAGAAATGTGGTTTTATTATTTTCAATTACACTCCATTCATTAATATAGCTTAACAGCTAACGAGGCTGCCAAGGAGAGGTCTGCCTGGATCCTGCTTTAATATACTCATAGTATGACTGAACTATAAGGGACTTGAGACATTTTCCATAACACTGCCCCTTCCCAGGAAACTGAGGCTGCAAGAAGAGACCCAATGAGCTAGGATTCTGGTCTCTGACCTCACCCATCTCCTTGGGCACTGGTCCAGGATCCTTTCAGAATGGATCTTCATGGCACGTGGGGGCAGTAGCTAAGTACTTGCAGCCTTTTATAAGGAGCAGCACGGCATGATGGGAAGCGTACTGGTTGGGAATCTGTTGTCCTAGGTTTGAATCTCAGTGGGGTTGTTTTCTGCCTGGGTGATACTGGGCTGTCACTTTATCTTTTTGGGCCTCAGTTTCCTGATGTGTTAAATGACTAAAGACTTCGAGGTTCCTTTTTAGCTTTGACTCTATGACCCAAGGGTTCTATTCTCTTGCATTTGTTCTCCCAACTCTTGTTCACACTGCTGTTTTGCTCTGTCCAGACACAGTGCCTGAATTTTTAGACTCATGAGTTCAATATGCCATCAGTACAGTGAAATCACCAGTCCCCTATGCCTTCAAGGTTGCTATTTAGCACAAAGAAAAGTGACAAAGAATATATATATTTGACCCGGGCACACCTGTGTGGGCAGCTTGGCACATCAGGGCATTTTGGCATCTGTTGGACTGGTACTGTGAGTGGATAATGAGTTGGGCTGCTAATTGAATAGGATGCAGAGATCAAGACAAAATCCATGTAGGAAACTGCAGAACTTTCAGCGATCCCAAGCTGGTTGTAGCTGCAAACACCCATTATCCACCTTCCTCTCGTCCCAACAATGCCATATGGCCAGGGATCATGGAGCATCCCGATCTCAGCCGAATTCCGGTGGCAGGTGTGGACTCTGGCAAGGAGCATGGTAGATATGAGCAGGCTCAGATCAGGACGGCAGCACAGAGGACCAGCACAGTACCCTTGATGACTTGTCATCAGCAGGTAAGATATCCCACACGGTGTGAGCTGGGCAGTGTACAATGGGAAAAGGAGGGCGGTCAGTGGCGGAGCAAGAACAGCACAGAGACGTCCAACTTAAGTGTCATATGGGCAGCCCTAAAATAATTACAGCAATAATAACTCACATAAGGATAAGGAACAGAGATATGAATCTATTGATATCTGGACCTCTCATTTAGGGGACTCGATCTCCCAATGCAGAGCAGCATCTTCTCAGCTACTAATAATCTAGAACAATGAGTTTAAATGACTTGGCCAGGGTCATATGGCCAATAGTATCAGGGTGGTAATTGAACCCAAGCCTTTTGGTTTCTGAGACGAACTCTCCATTTATTCTAGCACATTGCTTCTTTTTTGGGAGTTCCTTTTTATGATCTCTTTTATTAAAACTTTTTATTTTCAAAACATATGGATGAATAATTTTTCAACACTGACCCTTGCAAAACTTTCTGTTCCAAATTTTTCCCTCCTTCTCCCCTGGCTGGTAGGTAGTCCAATACATGTTAAATATGTTAAAGTATATGTTAAATCCAATATAGGCATACATATTTATCTTGTTACACAAGAAAAATCAGATCAAAAAGGAAAAAAAATGAGAAAGAAAACAAAATGCAAGCAAACAATAACAAGAAGTGAAAATGCTATACATATTGTTTCTTAATAAATAGATACCAAATAATTATTATGGGTAAGGGGAATTCAGTGTAAGAAATACAAATACTAAAAATAAAGAAGTTCCTACCCTCAGGGAGCTTCTTTTCTCATAGAAAATGATAAAAGATTTTAAATTTTAGGGAAAGCTCCAGCTTGTTGGGGTGATCATCTCTAGAAAGAATGCACTCATGGAGAAGCAGGGACAAGAACCACCCAAGCTAAGAAAGTATGAAGGAGTTAGAGTCTGGATCAGTGGATGCCATGGCCAATTCAGCCAAGTGTTAGCCCATTTGGATTAGAGTCTGCTGCCAGGAAGGTTTCCTCTCCTAGTGATCACACCTAGATGAGACTTGAGATGATGGAGGGAATACCAGAGAAGGAAGAAGTTCCTCGTGGGGAAATCTTGTCCTTTCCAGCTCTGAAGGCATTTCTACTTAACTTCAAAAGTTTCCCATTGGCCTGAAGGTCACATTGATGATAATATTGTTTTACAGAAGTGGAAATGAAGAGAGATTAGCCAAAGGCAGTAGAGGGGCCATGAGGTGGTGGTCAGCCAAAGTTTGGAACTAGAATACACACGTGTTCATCTGTCCATGGCCCCCTCATAGTCATTGTCCTGGATTCACTTAAAGAAGAGAGTATCGGGAGCTTCCCAAAGTGGTTTGTTGAGTGCTTGGCTTACCCAGTTAGCCACTTTCTTGCCATATTCCTAGGGTGGCCCTAATTATAAGATTAAATTAAGAGCTGGAAGCTCAATGAAGTCTCCCCTCTCCCATTTTGCAGATGAGTAAACTGAACATTGGGTAGCTAAATGGTACAATGGACAGATCACTGCGTCTAAAGTCAGGAAGGCTTGAGTTCAAATCTTTCCTCAGACCCCTACTAGCTGTGTATTCTTGGACAAATCATTTCACCCTATTTACCTCAGTTTCCCCTGAAGAAGGAAATGACAAAGTATTTTACTATTCCTGTCAACAAAACTCTGAATCAAGTCATGAAGAGTCAGATATGACTGGAAAACAACAAAAACTGAAGAACCGATTGGTGAAGTGACTTAACCACAGTCACACAGCTCGTAAGTTTTAAGGCAGGATTTAAACTTAGGTCTTTGTGACTCCCAGTACAGAGTTCTAGCTACTGTGCTGCCTTGCTTCTTCATGAGCAGGTGAGAAGAAGAATCTCACATTGGGATTCCTTCTTATAGGAGGGCTATGGAAGCAGATTTATTGTAAGATGTCAGAGCCAGGAGGGACAAAGCACCTAAAATAGCAGATCTGCCAAGGGCCTGAGAGTGCAAAAGCATAAAGTCTGGAGTAGCTTTAGAACCGGTCATTTTCAGAGCTGGACAGGGCTTTTTGTTCCCTTAGAACAGGGAATGTCAGAGCTGGGGTCTATTTTACAGAGAACGCAAACGATATACACTCACATGCTAGTCAGAAGAAGTGATGTAAGGACACTCTCAAGATCTCTCTGAAAAACTTGAGAATCAAAGCACTGGGAAAGGACCATCCAACATGGAGTGCCCAGGGCACTCCCCTCTATGAGAAAAGCAGAATTGCAGTAGCTCATTTTAAAGCCTCTCCGAATATTCATGTGGACTCCTTGTGCCCAATCGGCAGTAGAACCTTCCAAGCTCATGGTCAGCCACAGGGGATCTTGCTGTTCCCTGGCCCCAATTTCGGGATATGGCTTGGTCCTCTGTGAGAGCGAAGGGCAAGAACCATCCTCTTCTTGGATTGACCCATAACTAGCACCAGTTTACTTGGGCTTTACCCCAGAGGCCTCCTCTTCCTCCCTGCAACGGCCGCCATTGCTTCTGCTTTTTTGGAAGCCTTCCACAGGTAGGAGGACCTCAGATACCCTACATTCCCCCAATCCATGACTGTCATCTCTGGAAGGAGATTCCAAATATCTTGTCATCCCTTAGCCCTCCAGTACCTCTGCCCCAACTAAAAATGTCCCGCAGACCAGAATTCCTCATAACACCTCTTTATCTTGCCCCCCTCCCCTTATCCCTTGACTTTCCTTTTAAAATCCAATAATGGCTAGAGAAATCAGGTGGTGTGGTGTAGTGGAGAGAGCTGATTCGATTTAGAGCCAAGGCCCTGGGTTTGAATCTTGCCTTTTCCATTTATTACCAATGTACCTTGGGGGCCTTAGTTCCTTTCCCTTTAAAAGGTAGATGGCTTTTGCCATTCTTTCCAGCTTTAGATTTGTTGGTCACATGTGAACCTGTGACTTCCTGGCTTCAAGAAGGGTTTGAGAAGCACTAAGTACAGTGGAAGGAGAAGTGGACCTGGATTCAAATTCGGCCTCTGTGATGTACAATTTCTGGCAAATCCCTTTACTATCTCAGGGTGGAAGGAGGAAAATTTGGTCCCTATTTCCTGAACTTCCTGACTCTCTGGTCCATAATCCTCTAGCTCAGGAGACTCAGGCAAGCCAGGGTGGCCTTGCCACAGGACAGGGGTCAAATCCTATGCTTTCCTCCGGGTACCTTCTGCTAGGGTATTCATTCTCCTTCTCCACTAGGGACCCTACCCCCATTCCCAGGGCAGTGAAGCATGGTGGCCAAGGCCACTGCTGCTTGAATAATCCAGGGAACTCTGCTGGTTCATTGTGGACCCCATTCACATCGCTGGCCAACTAACATGCCCAACTACGTCATATCTATCACCGCCTGAAAGCCGCTCTCTCAGATGTTCTTTCTTAGATCAGTGTAACCGGCAGCCTGTTTTGTGACAATTCATCAGCCCTCTGGTTCCCTGGTGACTTCGGAAGGGGGAGGGGGCAGGCAGAGGCTATATTTTTCTGCTTTGGACAGTTTAGTTGGATGAAAAGGTTTATGTGACTTGACAAGCTGAACAGGGAAATTGTCAGTCCCCAAATGCCATTGGGCCCAGTGGTAGGGATGACCTGCCTGGATGAGGACCTTGTCCCAGAGGCTCATGGATAGCCAGACCCACCTCTGTGGACTGCGGCAGGCCGAATAATCCATTGTGAGGTTCATATTTGAAATAATAAGCCAGTAGTGAAATCAGAAGAGAACAGCTCTCCCTGGGGATGCAGGAGGCTAGAAAGCATTTTCCTGTGTGGAGACTTCCTCGGGAGCTCAGTTCACAAAGAAAGCTCTTCTCCTTTGAAAAGCAAAAGGGGAGAAACACAGAATGCCTTGACCTTTCACGTCTACCCCAGGTAGCTTGTCAAGTCTGCTCCAAACCTTAAATCCTCAGATGGAGTGCAAGTATGAAACAGTCACCCAGTGACACCTGGGACAGTCCTGGAGGCTCTAAGAGAGATGGATGTGTGGGGAGGTCTCTGTTCCAGCCTCCCAGAGGAAACAGCAGCTCATTGGAGCCCAAGGGTCATTTTCTAGTGGAGAAGGAAGGGAGATGCTGTCTGGTCTAGCCCAACCCAGTCCGGTCGAATGGGAGATGAATTATCTTGTAAGATCTGGAGCTACAGACTTGGCTGCACACAGTGAGGTAGTAAAGTTCCTACCCAGCACCCAGTCTGGAGACAAGTGGGGATTTATGGACCACAGCTGAAGGGAGCTTTCCAGGCGCAGCAGCCGAGGAGGATGACCTCTCATGGCTACTGTGGGGAGGGGGAGTGAATACTGGGACCAGAGAAAAGCACTGACTTTTTTGGACCCAGGGCAAAAGAGAACAAGGGGTACCCCCTGATCATGCAGTGCCTTTACTGGTGATCTGCACAAAGGACAAAAAAGAAGGAAAAGTCTTGTCTACACAAGACTATTTAGCAGCATTTTTGGTAGTGACAAAAAATTGGGAGAAAAGTTAACACGCATTAATTGGGCAATGACCGAAAAAATGATATCATCTGAAATAATGGATTATTATTGTGCTGGAAAAAAAATAATAGACAAGAGGAATGAGAATCCAGGAAAATAATAGGAGATATGGACGAATGGATGAAAAGCAAACTAGAACCAGGAGAGCAACATACAGAAGGAAGGGAAGAAGGGAGGAAGGAAGGAAAGGAGTGAGGGAGGGAGGGAAGGAGGAAAAGAGGAAAGGAGGGAGGAAGGAAGAAAGAAAGGAAGGAAGAAAGAAAAAAGAAAGGAAGGAAGGAAGGAAGGAAGGAAGGAAGAAGGAAAGAGGGAGGGAGGAAAAAAAGGAAGAAGGGAGAGAAGAAAAGAAGGAGGGAAACAAGGAAACAAGTATTTATTAAACACTCATTATAAGCCAAGCTATATGCTAAGTGCATTGCAAATATTATTTCATTTCATCCTCACCATCAACCCTGGGAGATAAGGACTATTATTATCTCTATTTTACAAATGAGGCAATTGAGTCAAGCAGAGGCTTGCCCAGAATCATACAGCTAGTAAGTTTTTAAGACTGGATTTGAATTTAGGTCTTTCTGATTCCAGCCCTAGTCTATCCTTTGGTATCAGAGGACACAAATAGTTTACAGGAGGGGCATTTACTGACTTGGCATCCCATAGGTATCCTTGCCTACAAATGCATTAAATATCAGCAGGGAGAGGCTTTGTGAACTATTCAGAACAAGGCATACCTTCTCCTGGGATCACAGGCGTAAAATCTAAAGGGACTTAGAGATCATCAAGCCTATTTTGCAGATGAGGAAACAATCCAGAAAAGTGAAGTGATTTGCCCAAGACCACGTGGCTGGTAAGTGACAGAACTAAGAACCAATGTGGCCAAGGTGTTGATTTGTTTGACTCGGTTCTATTACTCTTTTATGGAAGAGAGTTTCTTTGGGGCAGGTGAAATCTCTGGGAAGAGATGACAATCTAAAAATATCATTGATAAGCCTTTCTTATTTTTCAATATTATTTTCAATAAAAAATAAAGGGGAAGCTGGTGACCCTCAATAGGTCTTCTGCTTGGGATGTATTTATTGGTAAACAGCAGCTCCTTGTCAATGGAGCTGGTTGCCGGAGCTTCACAGATGTGTTGAGGGGCAGTTGGGTAGTCCAGAGAGACACACTCAGATCAGAGATAGAGTGATGTTCTGGTGGGAGGTCGAGTCTTGGAATCAGGACCATCTGGGTTCCATTCTGGTTCTTTTACTTACTATCCTGGTAAATCTGTATAAGTCACTACATCTGCTGATTCTCTGAAAGTATAGAGATACAAAGAAATTGACAATGATGGAAGGAATTTCCATACTGGGAGTTCTCTTGATGAAACCATGAGCAAAGACAAAAAAAAAAATGAAAAAAAGAAAAAAGAAAGAAAAAAAGAAAGAAGAAAAGAAAAGAAAGTTTAATACATGGTTGTTAAATGAATGAATTATTATTAGGCCTAGAATGTGCTGCTATTAGGGTTTGAGATAAGTGACCTAATCTTGAGATTAGACCTTCCTATACAAGGTTCTATGAGAGTACAGAATGTTATCTCTGAGAATATTTTAATGTTTTAAACCTTTAGAGCTGTTGATATCTAGAATTTGATTTTCTTTTTAAAAAATAATAATAGCTTTTTTATTTTTCAAAATACATACAAATTCATTTTCAACATTCACCCTTGCAAAACCTTGTGCTCCAAATTTTAGAATTTGATTTTCAAAAGCTCATCAATATTATGACCATAAGGAGCCTTAGAGAATGTGATATAAGAGGGATGTTTGAGGGAACTAGGGATGGTTAATCTTTCAGAGGACTCAGATAAGACACAATAACTGTCTTCAGATAGTTGAAGTGCTACATGTAGAACTTGGACCCAGAGCAAAGGACCAGAGTAAATCCAAGAGTGAAAGTTGAAGAAGCAGACCTAGGATTGGTTTAATGAAAAGCTTCTGGAAATTTTAGGCTGACTTAGGTCATAGGTTTCCCCTCACTAAGGATCTTCAAGAGATACTAAACAGACAATTATAGAATATTAGAGAATGAGTTATTTTGTGTTTTGCACAGCCTGGAACATTGTAAGACCTTAATAAATATTTATTAATCTGAGTTTTCTTAGCATAATATCCAGCACATAGTAGGCACTTAATAAATGCTTATTGAATTGAATTGAGGTTTCTTTAACACAGTGTCTGGAACGTAGTAGGCACTTAACAAATACTTATTAATTTGAATTATGGTGGGGCAGCTAGGTGGTGCAGTGGCTAGAGCACCAATCCTGAAGTCAGGAGGACCTGAGTTCAAATCTGGTCTCAGATGCTTAACACGTCCTAGCTGTGTGATCCTGGGCAAGTCACTTAACCCCAATTGGCTTAGCAAAAAACTAAACAAATAAATAAATAATTTGAATTACATTTAGTGCAGTGTTTGACATATAGTAGGCACTTAGGTGCTTATTGAATTGAATTATGTCTAATACAGTGTCTGACACATAGTAGGTTCTCTGTAAATATTTATTGACTGACTGACTTGATGGTCAAGAAGGACCAATCCCTTCATTTTACATGTTTGGCAATGGGAGCTCAGAGAAATGATTTGTTCAAAGTGAAACAGATTGTCAGTGGTTGAGTCAGGATTAAATGCATGACTTCTGACTCCAACGCTTGCTCTTCCTAATGCATGGCTGAGCCTTCCAGAATGACTTGGGGAGTGGGGAAGACTGTAGACACTCTCAAAGAGCATAGTTGGCTGTTGGTAGTGATGGGATCCAGCAAAGTGCAATCACATGGAAGAGGAGGGACGAACTAGGTTGGACAATAGGAAGGGTAGGGCGACGTGAGTCACTGGGAGTTTAAGGTACTGCACCTCAATACAGTGCCCTGGACAGACAACAAGACAACATAATCTGCCCCAAACAGATGCAGGAGGGGGCTAGGCTGAGTTGCTTCTGGGAAATTGCCCAGTTACTTATAAATCACCCCAATTTTCTCCCTGAAACAGAACTAAGCTCTTTCACATCACTGCTTTTTGTATGTTTCCCCAAGACTCTGAGTTATGAAATATCACAATATTCAAAGATGAAAACTTGAGGATGGTACCCAAAATCAGTGGCGAGGTTCATTGTTGGGGTAGGTCGAAACACGTTATCATCCCAGAATGGCAAATGGGAAGGAAAAGGGAGTGGGAAGGAAAAGGGAGTAGGAAGAAAGAAACAAACATTTACATAGTACCTACTATGTGCCTTGTACTGTGCCATGTGCTTTACTAATATTTTACTTAATCCTCACAAGAAGCCTGGAAAAAAGGCATTGTTATTACTTCAATTTTAAGGTGAGGAGACTGAGGCGGACAGAGGTTATAGGACACACCCAGAGTCACACAGTGAGTGTCTGAGGCTGATTTTGAGCTCGAATCTTCCTGATAACATCTCCAGTGCTTTATCTACCGCACTGCTTAACTGCCTCCAAAAGGAAGGAGAGGGGGAGAAAAAGATTTCCTCAGAGAAATGTGTGATCAATGAACTTAGATTTTAGACAGAAATACAAGGTAGGATAAGCGTTAAGTGAACGCCGAAGTGACAGAATCATTTCAGGTACACTAATACCCATAAGAAACTCTGGTTGACAGGGAACACTGTGTTCTAAGGTCTCTCCGGAAGCTGAGAGTCTGTTCCAAGGTGCGATCCATTTTGTATATTCCATGTTCTAAGGTTCCTCCCAGTTCTGACATTCTGAAGCTGTTATCAGGAAGATTCAAGATCCAAATCAGCCTCAGACCCTAATTGTGTGACTCTGGGTGTGCCCCATAACCTCTGTCCGCCTCAGTCTCCTCACCTGTAAAATAGAAATAATAACAATGTCTTTCTTCTAGGCTTCTTAGGATTAAATGAAATATTAGTCAAGCACTTATGCTCTTCTCATCCCGATCCATCAAAAAGTCCCTTCCAAATCTGACATTCCATGTTCTCAGATCCATTCCGTGCTAATATTCTTTGTTCTCAAGTGGTCAGGCTAGGATCAGTTCCTATTTTGGGGAGCTTTTACCTAGCATACAAATAGATGGATGGAGAGATAGATGGATGGATAGCTGCACGAACGGCTGGATGGATGAATTCCTTCTCCAGTGTGAAAGGCCCTGCAGTGTTTGGCATTAATGCTGAAATGCCTTTGAAAAGGAATAAAATCCAGGTTGATGTCAGGAAAGTGAAGGCAGGCGTATTTTTTTTTTTCGTAGGCAGCTGTAGCAAGACATTAAAATTCACCCAGGAGTCACTAGAATCCATTCAACTGGAACTGAGACCAGCTAGGAATGTGACTGACCACATTTGTTTACAGTGTGCTAATCCCTCTCTGTTTTTAGCTCTGCACAGAAAGACTTCAGGAGAAATGTACTGAGTCTAATTACAGACTGTCGGCACTGAATATCTCAGGGGAAAGCATGTCCAGAATAAAAGTATTACAATGGTTATATATGTGGAGTTTTATTTTTTTTTATCCTGGGTTCATACTGCCTTAGCTCTGAAGAATTTCCTAGCTCAAGATAGGAGAACATTTCCATAAAGATTAACTCTGTTCTGTGTCCAGGGGCAGGGTCAATCTCACCTGTTGTTAACAATGAACATCACGGTGGAAGAGTTGGGTTGGGGCTGTTTGCCGGAGATGAATGGCATGGGCTCCACTCAAAGCTTTTTAGAGAAAGAGCAGATATTTATGCTATTTGTGCACTGCCTCAGATGTTGATGTACCCTGATCGAACCAACCTATCCGCCACAATCACTGCAGCCCATGTCAGAAAGTCAGAGGTAGCTCGCAGGTATACCTTGGGGAAGTTTACGGAGTCTCGCCCGGTGTAGTCTGGAGTTTTTATTCTTGTTTGCCTCAGATTTAAATTGTAGGACTGTGGCCCTTTCAAAAGCACAGTCAGAAGATTGTGTGATGTGTCTGTTCTTCTTTATGTAGCTCACAGTCAGGGTCTACACAGATGAGGAAACTGAGTCTCAATGAGAAGATCATAGAACGTAAAAGTCAGAGTTTAGGAAATTGGTAGAGATAATGAAATATGGGAAAAGCAAATGTTGATTGGAGTGTCTCTACATAGGCACACCGGTACATTGGTGGAGCTGTGAATTAGTGAAGTCATTTTGGAAATAATTTTGTAATTATGCAAATAAAGTGACTAAAATATCTGTACCCTATGACCCAGAGAGTCTGCTCTTAGGTATACACTACAAGAAAATAATTGATTAAAAAATGTTCCCCAGAGACACTAAAGTATTTATAGTAGCATTGTGTGTGTGTGTGTGTGTGTGTGTGTGTGTGTGTGTATGTGTGTGTGTGTGCGCGTGCACCAACAGAAGCAGATTTTGTTTGTTTGTTTTAGATCAGACCTGTTATTACATGGGTATAGGGACCTTCCACTGAGGAAACTTCCTCTGCCATTTTTATTCAACTAAGGAAATTTTAGGACTTAGTCTGAGGTGCTGAATGTGTAAATGCCTTTATTCAGATCACACAGTCAGTATGTATATGCCCAAATTTGAATCCAAGTCTGTTTCCAGGACTGGCTCTTTAGCCACCTGCCAGAATGTCTCTTCCTTCATGAAGAGGCTTTTTAAATGTTCAACTCAAATCCTTTCCCTTCCTTCAATCATATCACCAAGATTCCATATGCTCTCAGTGTGTTGCAAGAACTCCTTGGTCTTAGGTGAGGTAGCACGTCGCCCGCTGATGCTTCTGCGGACCTTTTATAGAAAGCTGCAGTACAGATCTCAACAATACTGTGACCGCAGGCAAATATGACACGCAGAATGTGCTAGGCAATAACTCATGCCTGCTGGGAATTGGACACTAGCAACTATTAGTGCAGCGAGTGATGCCATTTCCAAATGGATTGCCTTTTCTTCTGCCACTCTGCTCTGTACCCCAATCTATCTCTAACAGAGCCTGCAAATGAAGGTGAAACCCATGGGGCCTTTTTGTAGGTTCTGCTGTTCACCTCTTAATACTCAGTCCTGATGCACCTGCAGAGGCAATGGGATATGGAGGGGAGGGGTGCTTCTCTGGGGGTCGAGACAAAAGTTCCAAGCCCAGCTTGAAAACTAAGGAATCTTGTGACCTTAGGCTCGTCATTCAGGTTTCCAAGATTCACCTGCTCCACAGCATGCATTTTGTGTGGAAAGTCTTCTAACGCCTCTCTTCTGCCCAATTTCCATTCATATTTCCCATTCCACAACCTGTACCAGTTACTTTTTCTATCTTCTGGGAGTTGCCAAGGCAAAATATTGAAAGTACAAGGCTGAGTCTGTCACTTGTCTATTCATAGATCCCCAAATCGCAACCTTGGAGTCATCCTAGGCTCCTTATTCCACATGACTGGTCACTTGCTCAATGTCACTACTACTTTTTCAGCTTCTAATGTATCTGTCCCTCCTCTGATCTTAATACACAGCTTTTTCATCTTTTCCTTAAATGAAGGTGAGTTTTCTAGTTTCCTCAAGCTACTTTTCCATCTATCCTTCCATTCAGTTGCCAAAGTGACCCTCTTAAAGCCAGATCTGATCAGGTTGCTGCCTTCTGCCTATGAAATAACAATAGAGACTCATCATTATTTCTGAAACCAAATGGAAACTTCTCTGTTTAAAGCCCTTTACAATATGACTACAACACAATTTATGGTATATTACTTTCTTGACTAAAGGTAATTAGATAACTCAGTGGATAGAATGATGGAATCAACATTTAACACAGTACTAGGACATAACTCCTTCCTTCCTTCCTTCCTTCTTTCTTTCTTTCTTTCTTTCTTTCTTTCTTTCTTTCTTTCTTTCTTTCTTTCTTTCTTTCTTTCTTCTTCCTTCCTTCCTTCCTTCCTTCCTTATTTCCTTCCTTCCTTCCTTCCTTCCTTCCTTCCTTCCTTCTTTCCTTCCTTCTTTCCTTCCTTCTTTCCTTCCTTCTTTCCTTCCTTCTTTCCTTCCTTCCTTCCTTCCTTCCTTCCTTCCTTCCTTCTTTCTTTCTTTCTTCTTCTTTCTTTCTTTCTTTCTTCCTTCCTTCCTTCCTTCCTTATTTCCTTCCTTCCTTTTCTTTCTTTCTTTCTTTCTTTCTTTCTTTCTTTCTTTCTTTCTTTCTTTCTTTCTTTCTTTCTTTCTTTCTTCCTTCCTTCCTTCCTTCCTTCCTTCCTTCCTTCCTTCCTTCTTTCTTTCTTTCTTTCTTTCTTTCTTTCTTTCTTTCTTTCTTTCTTTCTTTCTTTCTTTCTTTACTTCTTCCTCTTGAGAAAAATGACTATTAATTACCAATGACTTGGGAAATTCAGAGTTCCCCTTTTTTCTAATATTCTCATTTCTAGGCCGTCTCTGAAATTTGAATTATCATTTTTCTCACTCTTGATTAGACCCAATCTTACAAGGAATTTAATTTAAGGTGGGGGAGTCCATTATGCTCTATACAAGTTTGGGTGGGGATAAATTCTTTGAATAGATTGCCCAAAGCTGGACAATTTAGAAATAATCAAAGTTCATTAGAATAGCTTCAGTCCCTCATTATAATATTCTTTACCCTTCATGATTTGTTAACCAATCAGAGTTGATTGTCATCCTCAGGAACACCCACTTTCCAAGGGTATATAAACTGTGAAGCTGCTGTCACGAGGAGTTCTTTGGCATTTGAGAGTGTCACTCACCCTTTTATTAATAAATTGCTAGCATTGTTAAAGAAACGATTATCTAGAAATTGTCTCAGACTTCTAAATGTCACCCTTCTATTGTCTTGTGAGCCTTGTGAATGAATATTCTTATATTCTTTTATAAATAAGGAATCTGATACCCAGAGAGAGCCAGTAACATCCTTGAGTTCACACTATTGGGTGTGGTCGAGTCTGATCTTGAGACTTTTTCCCTATAATTTGTACGTTCTCTCCACAACACCAACCTATCTAACCATAACTTAGGCTTTTATAGTGGGCTCCATGTATATATAAATTCCGACCAATCTCAGGGCTGAGAGTCTGCAAGCAACAGCTGCCAACTGGACCCCAATGGGGACTTAGAAGACCTTTCACTTGATTGTGCTGGATTGTTGGTGGCTTCTGGTCTGAGGTACAATATACATTCCGGATTCAGGTATGGCCTGCAGCAGAGGTCCAGCAAAACTTTCTGAGAATAAGAAATGTCTAAACATGAAATGGGATGCTTTGAGAGGTGGTGAGCTTTCCCTTTTTGGAGGTATTCCTACTTAATGTCCACTTGTTGGGTTCCTTTTGTGTATAAATTGGATTAGATGGTGATAGAGTACCTTCCAACTTAATTCCAATAACAATGATGGGAAGGAAACTAGATCAGATTTATTTTGGTTCAATATCAAGAAAATCTGTTCTAAAGTGGGATATGTTGCCATGAGAAGTGGAGGATCCCCTTTCCCCCTCAGGAAATCTTCAAGAAAAGAGTGGGTGACCATTCATCAGGTAAATTATAGTAGGGATTCTTTTTCAGGTTGGTTGAGTTAAATGCTCACTGAGATCTCTTCTGTGATCTTATGAATTCAGGCAGCATGTACTCTACACCTACCCCTGTTATTGGTTTGGGAGTTATGAAGATGAAAAACACTCTGGTCGCTGCTTCCAAGGAGTTTACTACCTCATGCTTTTCAGATTTCAGCACTAAAAAAATCAAATATCCTATAAATTAGCTTCCAATTGATTCCTTTGTATTGTATGGCATTCTATCGCTCTCCATATTGAGTAGTGATGTATGAGCCAGCATGGTTTTATCAAGAATGAATCATGCAAGACTAACCTAATTTCCTTCTTTGACAGGATGACTAAAATGAGCAGATAAGAAGGAGGCAGTGGCTATAGTTTACCTGGGTTTTAGCAAAGTGTCTGATCGTATCTCCTACTATTCTTGTGGAGAATAGAGAGATATGGATTGGATGATAATAGGGCTGGGAGGATTCAGAAACTGGCTCCGATGGCTGGTGTCAAAGAGTTGCTGTTAATGGGTTAACATCAGCTTTGCAGGAGGGCCTTGGGAGAGGATCCCAGAGATCTGGATTTGGGCCAGTGCCGGGCCCCCGATTTTTACCAGTGACTTGGTTAAAGGGGGAGATTTGTGTTCATCAGATCTGTGGATGACAATAAGCCGGGAGATATAGCCGATGCTCTGAATGATAGAGTCAGGAACCGAAAGTGAATCGGCAGTGTGACTGGCCATCAAAAATGTTAATGACATCTTGGGACAGTTTGTGGGGATCAGGGAGAATCCCATGATTCTCTGTCTTGTCGGACCTCATTTGGACAGCGGGGTTCAATTTTGATCACCATGGTTTAAGAAGGACATTGATAATCAGAAGAGTATCCAGTGGAAAGCAACGAGGATGATGAAAGACCTTGAGTTTATGATTTATGAAGTGCCATTTACAATTAGCCTGGGGGAAAGAAGACTCAGTGGGGACATTATAGCTGTGTTCAAGTATTTGAAGGGCTACATGTGGAGTAAATGATTAAATTAGCTGAGCTTGTTCCCAGAGGGCAGAATAAGGAACAATGGGTAGAAGATGTAGAGGTCTTCACGGAAGAAAAACATTTCCTATTGGAGAGAGCTGCCTTTGGAGGAGGTTAACCCTCTATTCATATCACCCCCATTTCAACTTGGAGGTCTTCAGCTAGGGGCCAGACGATCACTTGTCAAGTGTTTTCCTTTGTGGATGGTGGGGACTACAGGCCTGCTGACAAGCCTTTCACCTCTGCCGTTCTAAGATTCTATGTGTCTGTGATGTTTGGGATCGGACATCACACTATTGTGTGACTTGCTTGATCCCTGAACCCGAAAGAATCTCTGGGTTCCTAAGGGCAACTAGATGGCTCCATGACTCCGCCCAAAGACTAAGAGGGTGCGCATTGTATGGAGAGCTCCCTAATCCAGATGAACAGTCCAAGATTTGGAGAGGAAGGGAGGCTTCATGATGATTCAATCAGTGGTCCCTCAGCTTACTGAAGGGGCAGTCAAGGAAAAGGAGTTTTCCCAAATGACCTCAGATCCAGTCCTTCCCAATGCAGGTCACTGAATTGGGGTCTGAGCCATCTGGACACATCCAGCCCAGCTGACTTGTACTAAGTCTGCTTGTCTGTCTGCCATCCATCAGTTAATCGCTTTAGAGTCCAAAGCACTTCTCCAGAACTTGCCAAAAGTCAGCATGGTGATAATTTTCTGCTTTTCACCAATCTGTTCAATTCAACAAATTGCTTCTGTGGCAACATCATGGTGGGCCCTGTGGATGCCGCTATCACCCCTGCCCCTAAGGACATTTTAACTGTCAAGCACAACACAACATGGACACAGAGGAGTCCCAGGGTCTAGGGGAAGGAGCTGGACGCGTGGTTTTTGTTTCTTTGTTTGCATGTCGGATATCCCACTGAGATGTGAGCCTCTAGGAGGCAAGGTTCGTGCTTCTGCATTTATTTGTGTCTCCAGTGCTGACTTAGCTCAGAGTGGTCAGAATCTGGCACATGGTAAACTCTTAGTAATGTCTGTGTGTTTGGAATTATCATGTGAGCCAACTCCCTCTAGTAATTTAAACCAGAAACTTTGCTGCAATTTAGAGTTTTCTAGAGCATCAGGTTAAATGACTTGTTCAAGGTCATACACAGCATGGGTCAGAGGTGGGATTTGAACCTGGAGAGTCCAGCTTTCCGTGCCATGCTGTGTCTGCACATAAAATACCTAGACAGTAAAAACAAAGTGATTTAAGGCATTGGGAAGAGCAGTAACACCCGGAGGGAACAAGTCTTATGTCTAAAGTCTTGTTCTTGATAAAGTGAACACATCTATATTGATGAGAGAGAGAGATACACAGAGATAGAGACAGAGAGAGAGACAGAGAGACAGAGAGAGAGAAACAGAGAGAGAAATAGAGAGAGAAGCAGAAACAGAGAAGACAGAGAGACATAAAGATAGAGACAGAGATAGAGATAGATGAATACATCTATATTGGTGAGAGATACACAGAGATAGAGACAGAGACAGAGATAGAGACAGAGAGACAGATACAGAGAGAGAGAGACAGAGAGAGAAAGAGAGAGAGAAAAGCAGAAACAGAGAAGACAGAGAGACATAAAGATAGAGACAGAGATAGAGATAGAGACAGACACAGACATAGACACAGAGAGGGAAAGAGAGCAGACAGAATTTTTGGACTTGCTCTTGTTTAGACTTTTGCCCTCATTTGTGAGATAAGCTCTCATTGTGAGATAAGAAAACTAAAATTGGTTTTAAATTCCCGCTTGCTCAAGGGTTATGTCACTCACTGCTTTCCCAAAGGTTAGGACAGGAGCCTTGGGTGAGCTTGGGGTACCTGATGAATCAATTGTCTCATTAATGATTAATTTTGCAAGGCCAAGCCAGGGTCTTCTGGTAACTCTCTAGTGGAGGCTTTTCAAGGGTAGATCCTGTAAACTTATTTTCCTAAAAGACAAACAAACCTGAAAGCTCCATACCAGAGGGAAAGGTACATCTGTTTAACCTCTTCCACTGTCCTCCTTCAGAACAATGGGGCCATGGCTCCTGAATGGGACAATGGGCTTGACCTTTCTTGTCTTTTGCCTGCTGTCAGACCAGCTTCCCACAGCAGCCCACAATAAGCTCAGGAGGTAAGTGAACTTGACTTCTCCCATCATCCCTTGTAGAATGGTCTTAGCTTGAGTGCATGTCATGTGTGGTGACCACCAGGTCCATACAGTACAGAACAGATCGGAAACTCCTTGTCCAAATTATCACTAGTGTTTCATTTTAGGAGCTGCTTTTCCTGCCAAAAGTTCCATGAGTGGAGACAACATTTTGATTTATATAAATTGATTCTTCCTCAGCTTGGGTTGAATTAAGAGCCTGTAACTGTCTGGACTAGTATCATGATAATATTGCTATACCAGAAGTTCTTAGCCTTGGTCCCCAAAGGATTCAGGGAAAGATTTCAGAGAGTTCATGAAGATCGAAGGGAAAAAAACCGACATCTTTCTTTTCCCAAATCTTTAAATGAAATTTAATATTTCTTTTAATTATTTCAAAACATTGCCCTGAGAAAAGGTTCATGACCTTCACCAGACTTTCACAGGGATCTTTGGGATAAAAACAGTTAAGAATCCCTACTCTATATTCTTTGAAATGTGGTCAGATCACATCATCGCAAATATTGTATTCCATTTAGGGCACCTCATTTTAAAAAGGAAATTAATCACCTGGAGAATATCAATTGATCAATCATTCATTAAGTACTTGCCGAGCCTATGTGAAAGGCCAGGGATACTCAGACTTTCACGTAACACACGCAGAGGAGGACAGCTGGCACGGCAAAGGGCCCTGAGAATTTTGCTTCTGACCCTCCCTAGGTCACCCTGGGCAAGTTAGTTAACTTCCTAGTCCTCAGTTTGTGACTTTTTCAGTTGTATTAGATGGTCTTTGAGTTTTCTTTCAGCTCCAGACCTTGGATCCTGCGGGTACGCCATATTGATTTTTAGCCCACAATTATACAGTGCCTTAAATTTTGCAAAGTACGTTAGACAAATTACCTCATTTGAACCTCGCAGCGGCTCCGGGCTGTTATCATTTCATTTAGACCTCTCAGCTCTAGAAGGAAGCAAAGGTGAGCAGGGATTCATTCCTACCTGTGAGCGGCCGAGTGGTTAATGATAATCGGCTCACGTGTCCATGGCACTTTACACAATGACATTCATACAATTCTGCCACGGGGACCTGTAGAGTAGGGCCGGTATCATCAAGGAGAGAGATAGTAAATGTCTCGGTTTATCACACACTAGTAAACTAGTAGTAATAAAAATAAGAATTTGAATAGCTAGCATCGAAAGTTTTGCAAAGCATTTTACTCTTATCTTATTTGCCTCTCACAATTATATTGGGGGAGAGGTACTAATATTGTCTCCATTTTGCAGTTTGAGGAAACTGAGTCAGGTGGGGATTGTGACTTTCCCGGGTCATAAATTAGTAAGGATCTGACACAGAATTTAAATTTAGATCTTCCTGACTGCGTTTAGCACTCTCCCCATTAGCATACTATCTGCCTTTCGGATGGAGACCAAGACTCTTCATTTTAATGACCATATATGTATGCACACGCATACGCACACAAGTGAATTTTAACTCTAATATCATAATAGCTTTTATATTTTATAGTAAGAGATATTTCGTTTTAGCAACAATTCAGTGAAAAAAAAAGAAGCCCATTTTCTACAACATTTAATTTGCAACTTGTATTTAAAGCAAATACACTTTAGAAAAAAAAATCAGAAAATTCATCACTAATAATTAGAAGATGAAGGCCAGGGAAACTGTGGTAAGGGAAAACCTTTGCCGAGATACACTTAATTATAAAAGCTTATTATTGTAATCCCTTTTGAAAATGAACAAAGAGTCTCAATATTTGATGAACTTATCAAACAAGACAGACCCGGTGAAGAGGCGAATTTTAAGTCCGGGCAGAAGAAGAACCAATTAAAGACTTTGCACAGTGCTGCAGGAGATAATCAGCGGCCCCTTTGTCAGGGAGGGGAAGGACTCAGGCAGGCTTAGTGTGCGAGTGGGGGGCGAGACCCGGCCTGGAGGGCAGCCTGCCTCATTTCTGCTGCCATCTTTAATGAGAGACAATGATCGGTGGAGCCAGTGGGATTGTGGGCCAGTCGATGTGGATCTTTTCCACGGCTGACATGCTTATAGACATCAGGAGTCTCTTCCTTGAGTCCTAGAAGCTCAAAGACAGAAAATGTGGGAATGGAGAATATGGCAAATATGGGTCACAGAGCATAGACTGAGAGAGTTTGCAGACTTGTCCACTCAGGATTTCCCGCCAAGTCTCCCTGATTCTAAGTCCAGCTGCTGTCTATGTTTGTACAGCATTGTTTCACGTTGTCTCCTCATAATAGACTCTTTGAGGATGAGGCTCATTTTTCACCTTTCTTTGTATCCCCAGTGTGCCTGGAACACAGTAAGTGTTTAATAAGTGCTTGTGGACATGACTTGATTGTCTATTGTCGTTGTACCCAGATTCCCATGCAAACAGCATGAGGGAGAGAATATTGATTTTTTTCTTTCAGGCTCATTGCCTTTGAAGGTTAGCTATGGAAGGCAAGGATAAGGCTGCTTGAGGATCGTATCTCTACTCATTCAGGGTCTTTGCTTTGCTTTGGGGAACAGATGCTTTTTGAAAACTTAGCTTGGTCATGCAGTAAGTAAGCATGCCTATGGATTTTCATCCGTCAAATCCTTTGTTATCATTTTGACAACTTCATTGGACAAATGTTTATAGATGATTTCACGAGGAAAGATTCCTCTATTCCCCTTCTGGTTAGCAGGAAGCCGGTGGTAAAAACGGACTACGTATCTCAGCCATGGAGCGGGAGAGACATTTTCATAAGTTCGGGAAATTTGTTTTCTTTGAAAAACTTCTGCCGCTAAGCTACACCTGGTGATGGTAGGATGTCGGAAAAAAAAAGTAAAATTCAATAAAAACTGATAACATGATGGGCAATGGGAATAGTTCTGAACTCTCAGTCAGGGACTTGGATTAGAATCCATACTCTGACATTTAATAGTTGACTGGCTCTTGTGTCAGTCTCTCCCACTCTCTGACTCTCAGTCCAAATCTGTGAGAAAGCTGAGAAAGCTATTCTCATGACATTTTTTACTGATGAGAAATCAAACAGTAGTAAAATAATAGTAGAAATTTCTATAGAATTCTTTCTTTAGGTACGCTATCTCATTGGACCCTCACAACAGGACAGGAGAGAAATACTGGTATTACTATTGATGGTTGATATTGATAGTGACTATGAGTAGTAGTAATAGTAGTAGTAGTAGTGATAGTAGTGGTAGTAATAGTAGTAGTAGTAGTAGTAACAGTAGTGATAGTAGTGGTAGTAGTACTACTAGTAATAGTAGTAGTAGTGGTAGTAATGGTAGTAGTAGGTGTAGTAGCAGCAGCAGCAGCAGTAGCAATAGCAGTCCTAGTAATTGTAGTAGTAGTATTAGCAATAGAAGTAGTAACAGCATTATAGTAGTAGCAGTAGCAGTAGTAACAGTGGTAGTAACAATAGTAGTAGTAGCAATAGTAACAGTAGTAGTGATGGTGGTGGTGGAATGATAATAATAAGAGTAACAATAGTAACAGTGGTAGTAACAGTAGTAGCAGTAGTAGTAACAGTAGCAGTAGCAGTAGTAACAGTAGTAGTAACATTAGCAGTAATAGCAGTAGTAGTGATGGTGGTGGTAGAATAATAATAGTAATAGTAGCAACAGTAGTAATGAGCTGACCTGTGATTTCTTTGATGGTCAGGAATGAATGTATAAGTGAGAGGATGAATGAGGGATAGCACTGCGCTCAGTCCTTCAGATACAAATAGAAAAGAAGCTAGTAGTTCCTGCTCTTGAGAAGCTCCTATTGTACTGGGTGAGATCACACCAGGAGACTTCAGCTGGGGATCACATGGAAAGATTCATGATTCTCAGGGCAAGCAGTAGAACAGATGACCATGTTTCTTCTTTAATGTCATTTCTGTTCATAAAACTATGTCCATTTCTGCCTTTGACTCATGTGACAGAGCCCAGCCTTCGGTAATGAGGGCCCTCTTTCTGGGTCCTCAGTGGCCAGAGCCTCACGGAAGGAGGGACCATTCCCCTGGACTTTGGCTGCAGGGTTTAGCCCAGGATGGCTGGCCAGCAGAGTCTTGAACTTGGCTATCTGTGGTGACGGTTTGCTGACTGGTGATGGCAGCCCTCTGGTCACGAAGGCTTTGTTCCCAAAGATGGCGGAGAGGTCTGTGTGTGTGTCTGAGGGACACTGCCCTTCCTGGGGCTCTCGGCTTAGGCTCCCGAATTGTCTTCCTCTAGTTCTGAGGGGAGCTGGTAGTTGAGGTGGTCCGACTTAGCAGGCTGTCCAGGGCACGGAACAATGAAATTCCTTGTTTGGGATCTCACAACCAACACAGGGTTGAGACTTGAACCAGGTCTATCTGACTCCCTGTGGGAGGGGAGGTGTGATCCGACATTGGAAGGGCACCAGACAGAAGTGAGATGCCCCAGTTCCATCCACTGATCCTCGTGTCCTGTGCCCTGCCAGGAGAAGGCTGGGTATCTGTCTGGGCAGCCATTCCCCAATAGTCATCCGCTTTCAGCTTTGCCAGTTCCGCGGGGGGGATGGATTCCCGTATTTGCCTTTGTTGTAGACATCATGTCATAAAGCTTTTAAATCCACAGTGACAAAGTCTCATTCCACCTAAGCTTTTGGTTACATCCCTTAATGCGCTTTCCCTTATTTCGACATCTTAATAGGGTCTCCATAGACTTGAAATGACATCCTGACAATTCTGCTTAGATGTGCTGAAATATGCCCCTAAAAGTGATTCCTCCCCTGCCTCATCAGATTATTGACTTCTTCCTAATTTTCTCCTTCCTATGGTAACACATTACAGTGGGAGAAAATCCATCTCTTGGGGTCATGGGCCTTGGATTCAAATCCCAGACATCCCACTATTCCCCGTGTCTTCCCTCAGAGCTCAGTTTTCTCATCTGTACGTAAGACCATTGGATTAGGAGCCACTTTTCCTGCTCTCTATCTATGAGACCAGGATTGTTTTGATTTTCCCTTCCTGTCTGGAGGATTTATCACAATGTTTGGCCTGATATTTATAAAGAGCGTTAGCCCAGTGCCAGATACATAGAAGAGAATAAATGACGCTTGTTCCCTTCCCTCCTTCCCTGCTTAATAAATGCTTGCTCAATTGACTTGAGTTGAATATCCTGCACTTAAAAATAATTGTAGCTAGTAGTTGTAAAGCACTTTAAGCTTTGCAAAAGGCTTTAAAAGTTTGATTTCAGGGCAACCCTGGGAGAAAGGTGCTATTATTATTGCCATTCTACAGATGAGGAAACTGAGGCAGACAGAGGTTAAAATGACCTGCTCAGAGTCACAAAGTTAGAAAGTATCTGAAACTGGATTTAAAATCAGGTTTTTTATGCCTCCAAGCCCAGTACTCTGGCTACTGTGCCATTGAATTATAAGAGCTATGGTAGCTAAAATGGAGAAATGGGTACTAGCACTGGAGTCAGGATTCCAAATGCTGCTTCAGACTCTTACTAGTGAGTCATTTCCCTCTATTTGCCTCAGTTCCTTGATCTGTAAAATGGGGATAATAATAGTTTCTACCTAACAGAGTTGTGAGAACCAAATGAGTTCATCCATATAAAAAGGTTTCAGAAACCTTAAAGTATTATATTTACAGTCTATATTCATCATCATTATCAGTATTGTTAATATTGTTATTAATGTAGAACTGGAGGACCTTAAAGCCCATTTAAGTCTGGCCTCCTTTTCCCAGATCTGATTCCTCTGGTTTTAGAATCACTGTTTCAGAGCAGAGTAAGAAGCTAGTGGTGACATATCCAGAGTCCTGAGCCTGGAACAAGAAAACCTCCCTTTAAATCACAAACTTACCAGTTGTGTGACCCTAGAAAAGTCACTTAATCCCTTCCTCAGTTTCTTCAACCGGAAAGTGGGAATAATAATAGAAGCCACTTTGAAGGGTTGTATAAAGATTAAATTAGAGAATATTTGAATAGCACTTAGTCCTGTGCCTGACCATAAATCCTTGTTTCCTCTTAGAAGACAACACAACACAAGAAAAGGCTATTCCTCCAGCAGAATGTAAGCTCTCCGAGAGCAGGGCTTGCCTCGTTTTTGGCTTCGTGTCTTTTGTTAGCCAAACGGCTCTTCCTTTTCCAGGCTTCATGAAGTTCTCTTTTAATCTAAAGAAGAGAACTGACAATCTTTTTCACTGGGATCCACATTCAAAGCAGGCAAGAACCTTAGAGATTATTTAACCTAACTGCCTCATTTTATTTTAATTTATTTTCATTTAATTTTAATTCTTTAACATAATTTCTTTCTATAAAACTAACATTTTAATCTAAAACTAATGAAATGCAGCAGGGAGAGTATCTGACGTCTTCCTTTTTTGAGTAAGCATGTTGTCCGTTGCCTACTGCATTTTCTCTGTCCCCCAATTGGTGAAGGCTCACTTGACTGTGATCTTAACCTAGGTGGGGGAGGTGCTGACTACTGATTGCCCCTGGCTTTTTGTTCTTTGTTGAGTATGGTATTATAGGAGCACAGCAGCACTAGAGCGGGAAGGGACCCCACAGATGAGGAAACTGAGGCACAGAGAAATTACTTCCCTAGGGTAAGATAGTTAGCAAGAAGCAAAATTAGGATTTGAATCCTTATTGAGTCCTGGTCTAACATTCTCCCCAGTGCATCAGCAGACTGGGATATCTCATAGCTAGTCTCCCAAATTTTTACCAACTTCCTCCCTAGAGAATGCATTTCTTAAAAACTCAATCTCCAAAAAAGTTCTAATCGACTTAATTGGTGCCTTTGACTTTTGAGCTAAGTGTTCACACACACACACACAGAGACTCACACACAGATACACTCACATTCACACACACACTCACTCACACACACACAGACACATACACACACACTCACACACACACTCACATACACTCTCACACACACTCACACCCACACTCACTCACACACACTTACACGCACTCACATACATACACACATACTTACACACACTCATGCACACATATATACATACACACACTCACACACACATACACACACACTTACACACACTCACACACATACACACACTCACACTCACTCACACTCACATACACACACACCTCTTTCCTATTCTGAACTCTAAGCACTTGATTGAGGGACCAAGTTTAACACCTCAACTACCCACTCATCAAACACTTACTGGGTATTTACTATGTGCCAGGTACTGAGGATACAAAGAAAAAAAAGCTCCTCAAGGAGCTGTAACCCTGGAATGAATTTATGAGCAAATGAAATAATGAAATATAATAAGTGAATTAATAAATGAGTGTATCAATAAAAAGTGATTCTGGTGGCTCAATATGTGAAAATCGTGTTTAATTTCTCTAAAATAAACCCCCAAATTTAGGTCGATGCATCCTTGTAGTACAGGATGGACATAGGATTGCCCTGAGTGGAAGGTTTGAAGAGGAAAGAGGGTTGGTTCTGGATTCTAAGCTGGGTTTGAATCCGGGTCTTGTCGTTCTTTGGCTGTTCGACCCCTGGCTTATAACTAACTCGCCATTGACACGTGGGGCCTCCCATTATTTGTACAGCCTTGCTCAAAGGGCAGCTAGAGCAGAGCGCTCAATAAACAAAGGGTTGGGGATGGGAGGGCTGCTGAGGCTTGGTCATTAGTGCTGTCATTCATTAAAGCGTGCACCCTCACCCTCACCCAGGGTGCCCACACTCACCCCCACAGCCCGCACAAGTCCTGCTGGTGATGAATCTGCCCTTTCCATCGCTCCCTCTCCTCCTCACTCGGGCATTCGCTCTCACCTGCAGCAGCAGCTCTCGTTTCTCGCTGTGTCCTCATGGAAACCCCAGGACAGGCAGTCAGGAAGCCCTGGTTCTGAGCCATGGCTCAGCCACTTTTTTCTGTACAGTTTCTGGAAAGACAATTTCCCTCTTGCGCCCTCGTTATTCATGTTTATGAAATTGTGACGATCCCATTATTGGCAGATCAGACAAGAAGATGTGGGCAGTGAGCTTTGTGTCTGCAAAACTGCACAAATAAGCCATCGGGGCTGTCCATAGTTTATTTGCTTATTTTTTTATGGCTGTCAGGTCAATAAGCATTTATTAAACTCCTACTACACTTCTGGGAATAAAGAGAAAGGCAAGAAGCCCTGGACCTCAAGTAGCTCATAATGGAAAGGGGAAACAATAAGCAAACAATGGGAAACAAACTAGAGATATCTGGGAAATGGGAGGTCACTATCAGGGAAGTTCCTGAAAACTCTATTGAACAGATTGTGTGTGTGTGTGTGTGTGTGTGTGTGTGTGTGTGTGTGTGTGTACGGGTGGGCTTTTCTCTTTAGGAGAACAGGACGGGCAGATCAACCCTCAACTCCCACCCCAGTGGATTGCCAGCTTAGTGAATGGTCAGCATGGACCGAATGCTTTCCGTGCCAGGGCAAAAAGGTAAGGATTCCGGTCAATATTCAGTCCATTGGACTTATTTTTGCCTTTTAGAGATAACAGAACAATGGACTTGCAGGGCAAGAAGAGTCCTAAGAATGAAAAGTGTCAAAGCTGGAATGAATCTGAGAACACAGACTAATAAAAGTCGAAGAAATCTAAGAATCTCAAAAGTTAGGGGTGAATCGGGAATGTTAGAAGGAAGCAGAGGATTCTGGTTCTAGAAGGAATCTTAGCAACTAGAATGTTACAGGGGAGACGGCCCCTAGAACAGGGAATCTCCAAGCTGGGGGACTTTAGAGCATAAAAGACATTGAAGGGACCTTCAAACAACAAACCACCAATTTTGCAACATTTTTTAATTTATATAATGCTTTACAAATATTATCTTATTTGATTCTCAAATAATCTCGGGAAATAAATACCATTATTTTTCTAATTTAACATATGAGAGATCTAAGGCAGACATAGGTTCAGTGACTTTCCCAGAGCTGATAAATATCTAGAACTTAGATCTTTCTGATTCCTGGAGACGAATTCAGAACACAAAATGCTAAACTTGGAAGAGACCTTAGAGCATAGAATTAAAATCTGGGGTAGAATGGGGCTCCTCAGAATACAGATTATCAATGTTCAAAAGTTAAAGTATCTTAGAATATTAAAGATTAAGAAAACAGAAAAAAATGTTAGCATAAAAAAGCTAGGCCTGGGGTACATTAATCCCAACAGTTACTATAACAGATGTTGAGTCATCAGAACTTCAGAACTTAGAGGTCAGGAGTGATTACCTAATGCCATTGGCTCAAGGTCTCACACATCTACTTCCCTCAAGATTATTAGTTGGGAAATAATTTAATAAGCCAGCCTTAAGAGTAGGGTTGAGTTAATAGACATGGGCTCTTTTTAACAATGAGATTCCGATAGACTTATGATGGAGTGAGCCATCTGCATCCAGAAGGAGGATGGGGGACTGGATGTAGATCACAACATAGTATTTTCCCCTTTTTTGCTGTTGTTTGGTTGCTTTTTTTCTTTCTCATTTTTTCCCTTTTTGATCTGATTTTTCTTGGGCAGCATAATTAATATAGGTATATATATTTAAAAATGATAAGAATAATGGCACATTTAACTTATATTTATTACTTGCAGTCTAGGGGAGGGAGTAGAGGGAAAGGGAGGGAGAAAAACTGAAACACAAGGTTTGGCAAGATGAATGTTGAAAACTATCTTTTCATGTATTTTGAAAATAAAATGCTATTATTATAAAAAAAAAAGAGTAGGGTTGAAACCACCTCCCCTTTACCCCCACCTCCCATCCAGCTTCAGATAAGTTGAGAGACTTGTTTTAGGTCACATAGCTAGGAAGCTGGGTCTCGAACCCAGGTCATCCGTATTCCAGTCCTATTTTCTTTCCATTATACTTTGAAAACTTGGAAATGTCTAAATATGAGCTATAATAATTGTTCTATAGAGCCTTCTCTAAAGGACATTTTTGGTCACTTTCAAAGCTAAAATACTATGATCCTGCCTTATAATTGAGACTTAGTAAAGGGAAAAAAAATAAACAAACAATGAACCAATGGGAGTGGTTGGTGAGATTTTCTGGCTCGGAGAACTTGCCTTTGACAACTTTAAATGTCAGAAAAAGGCAATAGGATTAGTTTTGACTTGGGCAGGCATTTAGCTCGAAATGGCTCTTTGCATTTTGTTAAGGGTCCAACTTACTAGACTGGAGGATGAAGTGAATGCTATAAATAGAGCTTACCTAGATTTTAGCAGAGCATTTCATAAAATCTCTCATGCTATTCAAGTGGAAAGGAGGAAGAAACGTGGCTTGAGTGATAGTATAATTAGATGCATTCAGAACTAATTGAATGGCTGGACCTGAAGAGTAGTCATAAGGTTTCATGTTAACTTGGAAGGAGATTGCCAGTGGAGTGTTCCAGGAATCTGTGCTTTGCTTTAGACTGGTTAACATTTTTATAGATAACTTGGATGAAGTCACAGAATGCATACACATCAAATTTGGCAGAAGACAAAAAGACGCGAGGGAACGTTGATAGACTGAACGGCAAAGCCAAGATTCAAAAAGATGGTGACAGGCTAGAACGTTGGACTGCATTTTAGCGAGCCGAAATGCAATCGGTACAAATGTAAAATCTTACAGCTGGGGACAAAAATCAACGTCATAAGTTGACTTAAATAACATTTTATCTGGGAAAAAAATCAGCGGATTGCATAATGAGTGCAATTCAATGATGTGGCATGGTAGCCAGAATGTGTGAATCTTAAGGAGCATTAAGAGAGACATAGTGTTTAACAATAGGAAAGCAATGGTCCTATTTTTACCTGATTCTGGTGTACTACGTTTGGCCCATTGTGGGGAGTTTGGGTGTCGTATTTTAGAAAGGGCATTGGGGAGCTCAAGAATGTCCCCAGGAAGGCAGTCAGGATGGTGAAAGGGACTGGAGTTCAAACCACACGAGGATTAATTCAAGGAACTAGAAGGGAGTGGTATTTGGCTCAGAGAATAAAATAATTAAGGAGATCAAATAACTATTTTCAAATATCTTAAGGACGAGTATTTGGAAGATGGATTGGCTCCAGTGTGGCTGGCAGAATTGAGAGCAACCAATCATTATGTCTTCTATATGTCAAGTACTGTGCTAGGTTCTAGAAATACATACACACACACACACACACACACACACATATACTGTTCTAGGGTCTAGAAATACATATATAAACATATATATATATATACATACTATGCTAGGTTCTAGAAATACATACATATATATTATATATACATATAGATATAGATATAGATATATACTGTGCTAGGGTCTAGAAATACACACACACACATATACACACACACATATGTACTTAGATAGGTATATGTATATGTACCTAGGTATGTGTGTGTATATACATACACACATATGCATATATTTCTAGAACTTATCACAGTATATATATATATGTATATATATATATGTATGCATTTCTAGAACCTAGCACAGTATGTATATATATGTTTATATATGTATTTCTAGACTCTAGCACAGTATACATATATATATATACACATATACATATATGTATATATATGTCTATATATGTATTTCTAGAACCTAGCCTAGTATATATATATGTGTATATATATATATGTGTGTGTGTGTGTGTGTGTGTGTGTGTGTGTATGTATTTTTAGAACCTAGCACAGGTTCTAGCACAGAAATATATATATATATATTTCTAATTCCATTCCATTCCAAGTCCTAGGATCATTATAAATGCAGATAAAGAAAGAACTGCAAAGGTTCAGCCCCTTCATTTTATAAATGAAGAAACCGAGTTTTCAGGAAGTCAGCTAGAAAGTGACAATGTCGAGATCTAAATGAAGTCCATTGATTCCAAAGCCATGTCCTACAACCCTAAAGGACATAGACTATCTGAGGCTTCCCTTATAAAAATAACTTTGCTAAGAATTCTCATTTCCCTCTGACTTTCTAAACTACTTTTTCTCAATTGTTGCTTTTGGAGATAACTCAGATGAAGGGCTTACAGTTTGGATCATAATTGAATCACTTTTTCTTGGAGCTAATAAGACTGACCTTTCGGAGAGTGACTTTTTTTTTTGTATTTATTAAGCTCTGGTCATGATTTCAGTGGAATGCAGCCAATGTTCTCTTGCACAGTAATGTTCTTCCTCTCAAACTACCCTGCCAGAGATAAGCATTTGGGCAGGAGAAACTAGCAGCTTGAAGAAGAAATTCACTTTCAGAATTACTGAATTTTAGAGGAGGAAGGGATTTCAGAGAACTTCTAGTCCAAGTAATATCTGACCAAGAATCCTTTCCACAATCCCCTGAGCAGGCATTAGCCATCCTCCGCTTGAAGACTTCCTGTGATAGAAAACTCACTTCCTCCTCTGGTTGTCCATAGAACTTTTCAGTGGCTCAGTTTGTAAGGAAGTTTTTTTCTGGCCTCAAATTGAAATTTGTTTCATTACGATTTCCAATCCAAGCTTTTGATTTTGCCTCTTAGTTCAAGGAAATAAGTAACAACCCTCCAAGTATTTGACAAAGTCAGGATCTTGCTCCATTCCTCCTATTCCAAAGCATTCCAGTCACTTAAATGAAATCTTATGAGTCATGATCTTGAAAGCACTGGACTGAAGTTGGTCAAATAAAACTGAATAATAATAAATGTAAAGTCTTACCTACAAGTCTAAAAAATCAATGTCATAGTAGAATATGAAAGAGATATGGCTAAACATCTATTTAGTTTGAAAAGACCTAGGGTTTTAGTGGACTGCACCTTTCATGTGAGCTGATAATGTGATATGGTAGCCTGTCCCCCCAAAACCAAAACTGGGAAGTTTTTTCCATACTTAGTACTGATTGGACCATATTTGGGACATCATATTTAATTATAGCTGCTCTATATTTAATGCATTGTATTCATATCCTTTGTTTTTATATTGCCTAAATTTTCCTCTTTATTTCCCATCCCAAAACCTTGTTTTGTTTTTGTGAAGTAATTGGGGTTACAGGGTCACATAGCTAGTAAGTGTCTGAGACTGGATATCCACTTAGGTCCTCCTGACTTCAGGGCTGGTGCTCTATCCCCTGCACCATCTAGCTGCCCCCATCCCACAGCCTTGTAATGAAGCCTTTTTATGAAAGGAAAACAGAAGAGTAAGAAGAGGAAAAATAATCAGGAAGACTGATCAATATTTTCAGAGTTTCTAGAACAGGGGAAGGAGAGGGTGAAAGAAAGAGAATAAGCATTTACTAAACATCAACCTGGGTAATATTATACACCAGATACTGTGCTGATGTTATTTCAGTTGGTTCCCAAAACCTCCTTGAGAGATAAATCCCATTATCATTTTCATTTTATAGTTGAAAAAACTGAGGCTGAGAGAGTGACTTTCACAGGGTCATATAGCTATTAAAAGCATCTGGATTTGAACTCAATTCTTCCTGACTCCAGAACCAGCGCTTTGTCCGCTGAACAAGGGTCCATGGATAGATTTCAAAGGGTCTATAAACTTGGATGGGAAAAATATTTTCACCAACAGCTGAAATTTGTCATCTCCCCCTTCATAATTTAATCAACACACGTGATTCTGAGGAGGAATTCATAGACTTATTAGATTTTCGAGAGGGTCTAAGACCCCCCCAAAAGTAAAGAAGAAGGTAACCAGAATGGTGGAAGGTCTGATCAGTGAGGGGATCTAGGAATTTGTAGATTTCTTTTCCTTTTCACCTTTCCCTTCCCCAGGCAAATCCCAGATCCTCCCCCTCAGTCTCCATCAGAAAAGGAAAGAGACCATATTGTTGCCCCATGGGACTCACTCTCTGACTCCTTATCCAACCAAAGGATGCAGCAGGGGATGGGAGAGACATGAGCTAAAATGAAGGGCAGGACCTTCCATTAAACACCTTTTGGGTCAGGATGTGGCGCCATCTGGAAAGTATTTATTGGCTCAAGTCAGCCAGGAAGGATTTATTGAATTCCTACTATGTGCCAGGCACTGGGCACATATTAAGCCTCTGTTCTATGGGACTGATTAAATGAATGCTCTTGGAATGAATGGATGAGTGATCTATATGGAGGAATTTCACGATCCTCCGCAATATAGAATGAGCACAATGAAGATTTTCTGTGATGTATGTATTTAGGGGAGTTGTACAACACCCTGTTCTTCTCACATAGTCGGAGAAAGCATCCGGGACAGAAGGGGTCATTCTGGACTCTTGTGCCCTGCGGGGAATGCTCCCCACCAGGAGCTGGGCATTCTTGTCCCCGACCCCCACGGTTCCTCAGGAGATAGTCTATACCCCTTCGATTGATTTGGCAGTGGGATCTTTCCAGGCCATCGCCCAGCCTTGGAGGGAGAAAGGCCGATAACCCAGCTCGGATACAGGGATCAGGCCTTTATTTATCACAACAGGGACAGAGAGTGGGAGGGTAATTAAAATCTGCCCACAGTCCCAAATTGGCCATTAGTTACAACCTCCTACTACATAGGTTATAAACCTTTTTATCATGACTGCTTAACTAGGAGGCAAATGGATGGCTTTGAACTTCACCTCCCCTGCCCTTCTTTGCTTACTTGGCTAATGAGCAGCAAAGAAGCTGGAAGAGGCGGACAAAATGAAGAGTGGAGGAGGGGAGGGTCCGGACAGCTGCCCCATCCACCCGCTGGGCCCCCGCCTGAGAATCCCTGTCCCGGCAGGACAGGCTACTGGGTAGAAGAGAATGTAACTGGTCTCTTCTGCTGGATCTCTTCTTACACTGGCTTTAGCACTATCAATAATTATAACCTTCACAATACACTTAGAATAATATTAAATTACTTCCAGTAAGTTCAATCAACAAACATTTATTAAGCGCCTACTATATACAGACACTGTACAGAGCATGGCGGACACAAAGAAAGAGGTCCTTGTTCTCATGGGGTTTACATTTTGGTGGTTCCATAGGATACAGATCCACATCCTGCCATTTTCATTCAATGGCACAGGTCAGACATTTTTATCCACCTGGGCAATAGATCCTCAAGTCCTAGACATAAAGAATAATAGTAGCCAGTGACTTGTTCCAAGTTAATTTCTCTCTAACTTAGAGGGAAAAGAAAGAAATAATAGCTAAGGTGTATATTTGCTTCATATTCAATGTTTTGCTTGATATATATAATTTATATCTATATAACTATTTGTATACACACATATGTAATTTGTAAATAAATGATATTATCTCACTCATTTGGGCTGTTTATGGGAGGATCTGGCCCTGTGATGTCATTCTTCCCTAATGTCCTTTAAGACCTAAAAAATCCCACCTTCTACAGGAAGTCTTTTAATTTGAAGGGCTTCCCTCTGTTAGTTAATACCTCATTATTCTGTCCGTGGCTTATTGACACCTGTTTGTTTGTTGTCTCTCCCATTGGGTTGTATGCTCTGGAAGGTCAGGGACTTTTCTGGCTCCTTTTTGTGCACAGTGACTGGAACATAGTAATAGATGCTCACTGACTGGTTGATTCTGTAGAGAGTCCCTGGCTTGGAAACCAATACATATCATCCATTATTTTTTAGCTTATGGCCTTAGAGAATTAAATAAAAAACCAATGGTACTTTCCGTGGTTTATCCACCATTACACAGCTGGGCTGTGCCACAAGGAAGATTTGAATCCAGGTCTTCCTGATTCTGAGACTGGCTCTCTATATCTCTGACATCATCCTGACTCTCAACAGTAGCAGCTCCCATTTAGCTGAAGAAATGGCAGGGCATGCTGGGACTGTGCCGGCCTAGGAACCGGAAGTGCTGGGTTAATTCTCTTAACATTGTCCTTAGTCCAAAAACTAGGTAGGCTTTGTTTTGAGACTGAATGGGGGTAATCTATGTGAAGGACTCTGCCATGTCATCATGGCGGGCCAGAGTGGCAAAAAGGCATTCAAGTGGCCTTGGAGTCCGGACAGAGCGAGGTAGCCCACCCTGCCCCAGCTTGCTCACGTGATCAGATACTCAACCCAAGGTGCTAAGGGGCGGAGCAGCTGCTAATACCCATCTAGAGAGAGACTTCCTTCCCACAGCTGGGAGCTCCCTACATTGAGAAACCCAAAATTCAGATAAAATATACAGACATAGAAATGGAAATGCTCAAATGAGCTACGATCCAGCCAAGTCGTCCACGAGTGTTGAGCCTAAAATCAGAAAGACCTGAATTCAAATCTAGCACCAGACACTTATTAGCTGGGCAAGTCACTTCAAGCTATCTGCCTCAGTTTCCTCATCTATAAAATGGGGATGATAATAATCTCATAGGTTGTTGTGAAGAGAAAAGGAAAACACATGGATAAAGTGCTATTTCCAGCTATCATCATCATTATCATCATCGCTGTGTAACAGATCATGGTTGAATTTCACTTTACATCTTGGGATGAAAATCCACATTAATGAGGTCTTAGATCTATCTGAGTATTTGTATTAGCAGACAGACATCCTATTTATGCCTTTCTTTCTGTTCTATGAGTTATAATAACGTGGTAATTTCTGCTAACAAACAACTGTACCCATTGCCAAAAAGCCAGGGAAATCAGAAAGACAAGGGATGTTATCTCGTTTTATAGAGGAAGAAAGATCTGTTTGGGGAAGTCAGGGGACTTATATAAGGTCACAAAGCTAGGAGATGATGGTATCAAGACCAGAAGCCAGGTTTCCTGATTCAGGATCCAGGACTTTTTGTATATCTGACCCCTGATTCCTTGGGGGCTTACATTCTATTGCTTGGGAATAAAATTTAACTCCATCCGAGTTTTCTGAGCCCTCCCTCTGTCTAGAGCACTATGCTAAGCTGGAGAAAGGACACAGGGGCCAAGATGAGCCCCTCTGGAGCCTCGAGGAGCTCAGGAAAATTTCAGCTGAGGAAAATTTCTCGGGAACCTTCGAGGTAGGGCCTGCCTCAGCTGTGGTCACAATAATCTTAGAGAGTCGGAGTCGGGGATGTACAATGGGGGAAAAATCCTCTGGCTCTGGAGGCAGAAGACATGGATTAAAATCTGCTCTCTGATAATTATCTTTGGTGTGACACCGAATAAGCCAATTATCCTCCCTTGATCTCAGTTTCCTTCTCTGTAAAATAAGGTGGTGAGAGTAGATTACCCCACGTCCTTCCCAGTCATGGCCTGGATCTTATAAGTTGTTGGATTCTCAAAGGGAGGATAGTGACTTAGCCAGGACTTATCATTGAGAAATACCAAAAGCAGACTCTAAATCCAGTTCTTTCTGATGCCATGACTGCTATTCCATTCATTGTTGTGGCCTTGTTACTAAAATTATCATTATAAGAGGGCAGCTGGGTGATGCAGTGGATAGAGCACCAGCCCTGAAGTCAGGAGGACCTGAGTTCAAATCTGGTCACAGACACTTAACATTTCTTGGCTGTGTGACCCTGGGCAAGTCACTTAACCCCAATTGCCTCAGCAACAACAACAACAACAACAGCAAAGAAATTATCCTTATAGGAATAGAAGTTACAGAAATTTTACTTGTTTTCTTTTTCTATATTTCATGAGCATTTGCTTCTCCAATTCCTTTGACTAATGTCTAATGCCCTTCCTCCCCAACTAGCCTCTAGGTTCACTGAGGGCAGGGGGCCAAGTCTGAGTCATTATTATGTCTTCTGGAGATCTTAGCACAAGATTTTTTTTATTTTTATTTTTATTTTATTTTTATTGCTGTACTAGCTGATTCATTTCTGTCGTAAGATGAAAAGATGCAGAGAAATTTCAGGTTCAAAAATCTGTTTTAGCATCGCTACAGAAACCTCCTCCAGCCCTCCAAGTTTGGGGGAAACATATGCAGTGGTGACCTTTGGGACGAGGTGGCCTGCACCAGCCCGGAGACCTGTGTGGTGCAGAGCCAGTGTGGCTATGATTTCCAGTGTAAGGAGTCAGGTGAGTAGCACAGGGCAGCCTTTCTTGTGTCAGCATGGGTACACGTGGGACGTTTATATGTACACATATGTGTATGCAACACACGTGCATCGCAGGTGTAGGTGTGAATGTATACATTGATTACACACACACACATATATAAATAAAATATTCCTTAATCCCCAACCCACGACTTTTGACTCTGGGCTCTGAGTCAAAGCAGAACGGAGCATAAGCCTAAAACCTCTTCCACAAGACCCCACTTGGAGGATTTGAATCTGGCTCTTCTCTTTCCCCCAACCTTCAGTCTTCCTTCGCCAGACTAAGCACTTCCATTTATTTGGCCAGTCCTCGTATCCTCATATGTCATAGACTCAAGACCATTCAACAGCCTGGTTTCCCTTTTTGGATACTCTCTGGCTGATCGGTGCCTTCCTTGAACTGTAGGACCCTGGGCCTTCTAGCTCTAAGATCCTGAAAGTCTGATCCTCTCAATCAGATCTGAGCTCTCCCTTAGAGTTTCTAGAGCTCTGTCTGGGTACTTATAATGCCCTATTTCATCCTACTGCGAGTGAGCTGCATTTGGATCCTTGTCATTGCCTGTTTGTGTTCATCTGGCGTATTATTATTTCTGTCGGATTCTTTTTTGAGGGACCTGTATTTGTGTCCGCATCCGATTGTTGCTACTGCTCCTATCCCCGGCCCACCTTGATTAGACTGTTGGCTCCTGGGGGCCGGTGCCCTGTTCTGTTCATCCTTTTATCCCTTAAACCCTAGCAGTGCCCACGGATGTGGGGATGTACCCCGATGGCTGAATCCACAGCATGGGCTGAATGTCACAGACAACGTCAAAATCGAGGACGGTGACTTTCGTTATGTGGAAATCTTTCCTCCGATGCAAATTGTAATTCCGTCTCTGACTTAGGAGACGGATCTTCAGGAGTAGCCTAAGTAGTAATCTCAGAGAGGGTTTTTGCTCCATGCTCACAAAGCTAGTAATCTCAGAGAGGGTTTTTTTGGTCCCATACTCACAAAGCTAATAAGCCACAAATGGGTCTGAATCTCTTCCTAAATCTGACTTCATTACAGCACTTTAATCACCTGTTGACCAATTCTTCATCTTCCTGAAGGCTCTTTAACTCTGTTTCCTTAGCTTAGTATACAGAACCAGCACACCTAAGAGCCCCTCTTGGGCTTTTCAGAAACCCCCTCTTCCATCCCATAATTAAAAGATGGCAGCATTTGTTGGCTTGTCTCAGGGAGGGGGCTATCCCATGATCCACTCTTTTCAGGCCGTTGCATCAAGAGGCGCCTGCTATGCAATGGAGATCGGGACTGTCTTGATGGATCTGATGAGGAAGACTGTGAAGATTCTGGGATCCTTAAAAATGATTGTCTGGACTTCAACCCCATCCCTGGATCAGAAAAGGCAGCCCAAGGGTGAGTAATGACCCCCAAGCAGCTGTGACTTATTAGGCTGTTGTTAAGCCTGCGTCCTGCCCAGGGCCTTTGAGTTTCAGAGCTCCTCCCCGAGCTGAGGAGAGGGGCCGATCAATGCGGCCAGATAAATATTACAGAGAAGGAACGGGGAGGGATGATGCGTCCTTGGGTCCGCAGGAATGGACTAACGGACGGCCATGACGCTGGGGACCGACTCCGGCCCCCAATACAAGCGTGGGTCTTTGTAATAGTAATAATGCATATGATAGTAATTATTTTTTATTTACATAATTTACATTATTTTATTTTTTATTATTTACATAATATTCTAAGACTATCAGAATGCTTTATACATATTTCCTCTGTAATTTCAACCCCTGAATTCAATGTGAGGGAAATCTTTCTAAAATGGCAAAAAGGCAAACAAAGAGGAAAAATTCAGAACTTGAAGGTATTGGAGAGATCATAAATCCCAACTATGTAATGAGTCAGCATGGCCAGAAGGAGACTTGGAGTTGGGGAGATCTGGATTCAGTTTTTGCTTATGTTTTTCCTCACTGTATTACTCTCAGTAGGTCAGTTAACAACAAAAAGAGCTAACATTGAGCATATTTAGCCTTGGGACAAACTTTACACCCATTGTAAATATCGGTATAGTGGGAATTTACATAGCACATTAAGGTGTCAAAGCACTTTAAACATGCTCTTTGGATTTCATAGCAACCTTGTACATAGAAGCTATTATAATCCCCATTTTACAAATGAAGAAACAGAGGCTGAGAGAGATTAAGTGAATTGTGCAGATCACACAGCTAGTAAATGTCGAAAGGAGATTTGAACTCAGACCTTCCCGACTTGGACTTTGGTACTCCACATTACCCAGTTGACTCCCAATGCTGACCCTCCATTTCTCATCTCTAAAACAGTTATAATAATAATGCTTCCTTCACAGGAAAGATATGAGGAGCGAGTGAGAGAATGTGGGAAAAACAATTTTTATATATTAAATAGTTATGTAAAAGTCGGCCTTGACACTTTGTGTTCTAAGTTCCCTTCGAGCTCTAACAGTCCATGCTCCATGTTCACAGAGTCCATGAGATTGGACATTTGGCTTAAATGCTGATGTCTATCTATTTCTATCCATCTAGCTAGCTAGCTATTCATCCATCAATCCATCTATTTGTTTGTCTATCTATCTACCTATCTATCATCTATCTACATATATATATATATCCATCCATCTATCCATCTACCTGCCTATCTATCTATATCTATTCATCCATCCATCTATCTATCTATCATCTATCCACCTGCCCATCTATCTGTCTATCTATCCATCTGTCTGTCTGTCTGTCTATCTATCCATCCATCCATCCATCCATCTATCTCTCATTCTGTCTGATGATGATGGAAAAAAATGAAGCATGAGACCATGTAGACAGTGATACTAAAAGATGCCCTTTCCTTACAGGTTTAACATTCTGACCCAAGAAGAAAAACTGAATGTGTATGACCCTACATTCTATGGGGGCTTGTGTGAACGTGTTTACAACGGAGACTGGAAGTCCCTCAGATATGATGCTGTCTGTGAGAACCTCGATTACAATGAGAAGTATTTCCGTAGACCGTACAACTTCATCAAGTACCAATTTGAGGTAAGGAAGTTTGGTGCGAATAACGACAGGGATGTTGATAGTGGTGACATAATAATTATTATTATAGCTGGCACTTAGGGATGAGAGTTGCAAAGAAATAAATTTAGATTTGATATTAGGAAAGAAAACATGCCTGCAATTAAAATATGCAAAACTTGAATGAGCTGTCTAATCTCCCAATAAACATGAATTAAACATTTCCTTCTTTATGGCAGACTCTGTGCTTGGTGCCAGGAATAAAAAGATGGAAGTGAAACAGACCTTGCCCTCCAGAAGCTTGCATTCTAATAGGGAAGGTGACATGCACATGCATTGGTATATAGAAGATGCATACACAGACAGAATGAGAGATAGATGGCTGGCTGGCTGGCTGGCTGGATAGCTAGATAGATAGGAAGGTGGATAGATGATAGATAGATAGATATATAGATAGATGAATAGATATAGATAAGCAGGTAGATAGATGGATAGATAGATGGATATATATATTATATATATGTAGGTAGATAGATGAGAGGTAGACAGACAGACAGATGGATTGATGGATGAATAGCTAGCTAGCTAGATGGATAGAAATAGATAGGCAGATAGATTATAGATAGATAGATAGACAGACAGATAGATGGATAGATGGATAAATAGGCAGGTAGATAGATGAGATATATGTATACATACATATAGACATACAGACAGATAGATGGATACATATAGATAGATAGGCAGGTAGATAGATAATAGATACATACACAGACAGAAAGATAGACAGATGGATGGATAGATATAGGTAGGCAAGTAGATAGATAGATAGATAGATAATAGATAGATTTTATATATAATATATACATATATATATATATGTACATATGTATTTAAATAGATAGATAGATAGATAGATAGATAGATAGAGAAATAGTTATGAACAGGCTTTAAGATGCCACCAGTTCCCTAAAACTGAAAGTCTTTGAACAAGAACCTAATCATCTGACTTACTTCTTAGTCTGAGTCAATCATTGTGATGGCACTGGGGACTAAAAATAAGCCAAAATCAGTCCCTGCTCTCATTTAGCTTTTGAAAAGAGGGAAGCCACGTGCAAAGAGGAATGGTGGCCAGGGAAAGGGTCTTAGTTTGGAAATTTGCAGAGATGCTAAGTGGAGCCTTGGAGAGTTGAGTCACACACTTTCTAGGAACAAGGGGCAGAAATGCATCATCAGATGGTTCTGGAACTGGAAAATCAGTTATTGAGAGGAAAACGCTAATTGCATATTCCTTTCTGTCACATCCTCCAATTTCAGCAAACGGAGCTCAGCAATGCTGTTTGCATTTCAGGACCTTCTATCTCCCACCTTTCTGTGTGTGTACAGGTTGTGCCCCATGCCGAGAGTGCTCTCTCCCTCCTCAATTCTGCCTGTAGAACCTCTAAGCTGTCTTTAATGTTACTTAGTGTCCACCACCAAATTATTCTGCCTTTATCTGGGATCATAGAATCATAGATTTAGAGAGGGAAGGGACCTTCGAAGACATTTAGTCCAATTCCTTCATTTTACAAATGAGGACACTGAAGCTTCAGGTAGGGACAGTGCCCACGGTCGCACAGCTAGTGAATTTCTGAGATGGGATTTGATTTCAGGTCTCTCCGTCTCCACTTCCGATGCTGTTATTCTATGCTTTGCTGCTCCTCACTTTTCTACGTAAATGTTTTCCCCTAATGGAAGCCTGTTCCGGGGCAGGAATTGTTTCATTCTGGTCTCTGTATCCTTAGAGCCAGTTCCTGGTTTAATGCTTAATGCACCATTAGATAGAGTGTTGTGAATACTATCAAGTAGGGGACCCTGAGTGTTGATTGCCACTGTCTGTCTGTTTTTAGACCCAGGCCCAATATAATCTCCAGTCAAGATTTTACAATCATATTGAAGAGCTAACCAGAGGCCTACATAAGGAAAAATTCAGTTCTAGTAGCTTCTTTGTCGGAATCCCCATCTACGCTGTGATCCTGGGGATAGGATTCGGCTGGTCCTCCGGAGAGGGTTCCCTGAAGAACGTGACCCAGTATACAGAGAAGGTGAGTGTTCACATCCTCAGGTCATTGTCTCTTCCCCACCAGCATCTTTTGGGACTTGCATTCGTGTATTACTTTAATTGCATTAAAAAACTACAGTAGTGATTGTCCCTTAATTTGCTCGTGTAATTGGAAATGTCTGATCAGCCGTAATCCTGTTTGTTTTTCTTATTACACTTCTGTACTCAAAATTATCATGATGGGAATAATTGAGTTACAAGACTGAGAACTCACGCCATCTCCCCGCCCCGTTCTCCGGTCCCTTCCTAGTTCATTGCAGAAGGAAGCCGATTAATGGATGCTTGGAATGAAAAAGCCGTCGTTGGAAGGAGAAGAGGACAAAGGTTTGAGCATCTCAGCTTTGAGTCATAGCTCAGAACCTTCTCTGTGCGATCGGAAAAAAATCACCTCCCGTCTCTGGGGATGGAAATGATGAGGGGGGACCAGGTGATAGCTAGTCCCCCTAAGATCCAAACCCTAATATCCTGAGTTAGAATAAATATTGGATTTTTGTGTGTGTGTATCTGGAAGGCAGAGTTTGTTTTATTTCTATCACTGTATGCCTAGGACTTAGTACTAGAATAGAGCAGAAGCACAAACCATCAGCCTTAGTTAATTAATTTTGCTGAGGCGATTGGGGTTGAGTGACTTGCCTAGGGTCCCATCACAAGGATGTATTAAGTGTCTGAGACCAGATTTGAACTCAGGTCCTCCTGAGATGCTCTATCCACTGCACCAACTAGCTGCCCCCATCAGCCTCCTCTGCCAATCACTACACTAGGGCTAGAGATTCAAAGGCAAAATAAAATTGTCCTTGCCCTCAAGAAGAAGCCATTCTATTAGGGGAGATGACACAGATACGTAATTTTCATTACAGAGGAAAACTTGCTTTTATTTCCCCTCCAATTCCCAATACCGAGACATCCGTTCTCCCCATCCGTCACCCCACCCTGATACCAAGTCCATAATGCCTTTCTCTACTTTTCACACTCACTTCTGCCATTTGAGCTCTAAACAGAATTAAGATGACCACTTCTCAACATAATAATTCTTTGGTGCTTGAAGATAGCTATGAGGTTCCCCACAAATCTCTCAAACCTAAACATCTCTATTTCCTACAAACCGTACCCAGAGACATCACCATTCCTTACATAGTGAGGTAATGTATGTGTATGTGATTTGTAAGCCTTAAAGCACCCTGAAAATGTTACGTTTCTCAAATTAATGTTCGATATATGTTTGTCTGCATATGCATGGTCAGAGTGACACAGGAAAATCACTTTAGAAGTGGAGGGGAGGATGAATTGGGGATGGGAGAGATTTCAGGCAGGAAGACCCATTAGCAGGCTATTATAATGGTCCAGGAGTGAGACAATGAGGGTTCAAAAGAGACAGTTTAATGTGATATCTAATATATAGCATTATGCATATATTTTATACCATATAATTTCTATAATACAATATGCACATATATTACTATATAACATTAACATACAGTCACTTGGGGTGAAAGGAAAGAATTAGAAATTCATAAAAGCAGAGCGAAACTCAATCTCAGGTCCTTTCATTTTCCTACCTCATATCTGTATAACATTTTAAGGTTTTCAAATATTATCTCCTTTTTCTGAAATATTATTCAAATATTATCTCTTGATTCTCACAAGATCTGGAGAGGTAGGTGCTATTATTATGCCCATTTTACAGATGAGGAAACGGAGGCTCAGAAAATTAGGTGATTTGTCCAGGTCGTATAGCTAGTAGATGTCTAGGTCAGGATTTGAATTCAGATCTTCCTCGTTCCAAATCTCTTACTCTATTCTTTGTATCACCTAACTGCCTATACAATGGTGCAATTTACCAGTCCAAGGTAACATTATGGGAAGCAATAACTTGGGAGTTTTAAAGACATATTATAATATATTCATAAAGTCATAGATGTTAGAGTTGGAAGGAACGTTAGACATTATCTACTCCTCCTCCCTCTTTTTACAGATGTCCTGCCATGGAGATCAAATGTCTTCCCCTAGGTCACACAGGACTTGAACCCAGGTCTTTTTCTCTAGAGCCAAACCTTTCCTTTGTACCACTCTGCCTTTCCATTCCTTGCGATTTGCAGAGCATCCCTGTGTATCCCTTTCCTCCTCCCTTCTTCTGCCCAGCCCTCTACCATCATTAGGTTTCCTGTTTGTTGGCAGGAATACGGCTTTATCCACGCCTACACGAAAACCCAGACCGCTCACTTCAGGATGAGGAGAGAAGACATCGTCCTGGACGAGGATATCCTTCAGGCGATCATTGAGCTCCCCGAGCGGTATGATTACGGCATGTACGCCAAGTTTATCGATGACTACGGGACCCATTACATCACCTCCGGGGCCATGGGCGGCATCGCAGAATACATTTTAGTCGTCAACAAGGATGTCATGAGAGCAAAAAGTAAGTAGCCCCGGAAGTGGGCATGTTGACTGGAGAGTTTTACTAGTGATTGTGAATGTAATAGATTTTTTGTATTTTTCTTACTGAATTCCACCATGAAAATACACTGAGTGAGTGAGTGTTCTTATCCTGGACCTATCGAAGCTAAGGGTAGAGTCTACACTTTCTAAATGCACTTTTAAATTCAGCCTTAATTTTGAATTCATACAGATTAGCTGCATCTATTCCCTTCTAACTAGCCATACAATGGCCCTGATTCATCTCATCATCACCTTTCCCTCTGTCTATTGAAGAGGGTCTTCTCCTTGTTTCTGATTTCTCTCCCCTCATCCATCTTCCATATAGCTGTCAAAAGAGGTCTTTCTAAAGCACAGGCTTGATCATGACCTACTCAAGGATCCTCAGGAGTTCCTGATAACCATTAGGATGAATGAGAAACTCTTCAGTATCTATTTAAAACTAATTCAAGCCCCAACCTCTCTTTCCAGATATTTCTTATTACTTAGGTGGCTCAGTGGATGGACTCGGAGAGACCTGAGTTCAAATCTGGCCTTAGACATTTTGCTGGCTATGTGACCCCGGGCAAGTTACTTAACTCCATTTGCCTCAGTTTCTTCACTTGTAAAATGAGCTGGATAATAGAGGGTATCCCAAAACTTTGTGCAACTTTAAAGTTTTAATAGTATCTGTAAGGCACGTTGCCAACGTCAAATGCTATGAAAATGTTAGTTATGATGATTGTTAATACTCCTCTCCATGCATTGTCTGGTCCAATCAGACCAACCTGCTCACCATTCTCACCTCCCTATCTTTTCATGGGCTGTTTCCCAGATTTTGCCAAGCACTTCCTCCTGATCTCAGTCTATTGGAGTTCCTATATTCCTTCAAAGTTCAACTTAGGTGTTACTTCTTATGACAAGATGCTCTCCATTCTCCTAGGACACAGTGTTTCTTCCTTCTCAAATTATATTTTTTCCTCTTTCCCCCCATTTTAAACCTTGGACATAATGTAATCTCTTTGAGAAAAGGGACTCTTTCATTTATGTCTTTCTATCCCCAGCCCCTAGGATAGTGAATGAATGAATCCTCTCCCCACTCACTATTTGTTTACTTAACCCCCCAATTAATTATCATCATCCTTGTTTGTTAGGGCTTGTCTTTGGCATCTGAAGTCTTATCTATTCATTAGAATGCAAACTCCTTATGAGTAGAAATTATTTGATTAATATAATTGTATCTATAGCAACTACCTAGCACATAAGGCAGAAAGAGTGATTTCACTGGCATAGGGAACTTCTGGGAGAAGAATCTCCCTCGACCAATGCTTGAAAACACTATCTCTGTGATTAAATCATGGAGACTTGTTTAAATCACTGAAAAGTTAAATGATTTATTTAAGATCACACAGAGAAGATATGTTACTAGCAAGACTTAAACCCTGGTCTCCTTGGCTTTTAGGTTGGCAATCTAGCACTATTTGTGTGTGGGTATGTATGTATGGGTGTACAGAACACACACATACACACAGAGGTTGTTGTTGTTTTTATATTTGCCCTTCATTCTCGAAGAGGATCATGGTTTTTTAGGGAGGAGATGCCATGACATGCAAGTGAATTTGATTGAAGTGAGGGAGGCTGGGCAAGGTCACCTGCCTCGCTTTCCCCTTCAGAGCCATCTGAGTCCAGAGGCAAGATATAAATCAAGATATGGTCCTGGATGAAATGGGAGATCCAAATACACACACACACACACACACACACACACACACACTGCTCCCTAAAAGTTACCAATGATGAGGCTGGTCAATCTACTTTATCTCCCCTTGCATTGTGTCTACCTTTGTGCATTTTGCCCTAATGTCTTTGTTTCAGCTGTTCCCTTCCTTAGGATCTCTCTTCTGCCAATCTAAAAATCCTTATCCTTTTTTCTTTGATTTATCCATTCAGTTATTCATTAATCTATTTATATATTCATTCATTTATAACATTAATTAAAAAAACTTGAATTCCAAAATCTCTCCCTATCCCCAGTTCTTCACTATCATATTGAGAAGGTAAGCAATTATGCATGTGAAGTCATGCAAAACACATTTCCATATTCTCTATGTTGCAAACAAAAAACAAAAAGAACAAAAAAAAAATAAAGTGAAAAAAAGTGTGCTTCAATATGCATTCAGTTCTCTCTCTGGAAATGGAGAGCTTTTATTTTATTTTTTTATCATGGCTCCTTTGAAATTGTCTTGAATTGTTTGTATTGCTCAGAATAGCTAAGTCATTCTCAGTTGATCATCATACAATACTACAGTTATTGTGTACAACGTTCTCCTGATTTTGTTCACTTCACTTTGTATCAGTTCATAGAAATCTTCCCACATTTCTCATTTTTCACAGCACAATAGTATCCTATTACAATTATGTACCACAAGTTGTTCCGCCATTTATCAGTTGATGGACATCCTCTCAATTTCCAATTCTTTGCCATGACTTTAAAAAAAGAACAAATATACAAATATTTTTGTATCTATGAGTCCTTTTCCTATTTCTTTTATTTCTTTGAGATACAAATATAGTAGTGATATTGTTGGGTCGAAGACCATGCACATTTTTATAGCACTTTGGGCATAGTTCTTTATTTTTCTCTATTATGATTAAACCAGTTTATCATTCCACCATCAGTGCATTAATGTGTCTATTTTTCCACATTCCCTCCATTTGTCATTTTCCTTTTCTGGCATGTTATCCAACTTGATAGGTATGAAATGGTACCTCAGAATTGTTTCAATTTGCATTTTTCTAGTCAATAGTGATTTAGAACACTTTTTCATGTGAGTATAGACAGCTTTGATTTCTTCCACTAAAAACTGCCAGTTCTTATGCTTTGACTATTTATCAACTGAGGAATGGTGCTTTCTCTCTCTCTCTCTCTTTCTCTCTCTTAAATAAATTTGGTTTACTTCTCTATTTGAAAAATGAAGCTTTTATTAGAGAAACTTGCTATAAAACTCTGCCTCAGTTTCCTGCTTTCTGACTTTAGCTATTTTGGTTTTGTTTATGCAAAATCTTTTAAATTTCATGTAGTAAACTTTACTTATCTTGCTTCCTGTTTACTTTTCTAAGTCTTATTTGCTCATATGCTCGTCCCTTATCTGTAGATCTGCCCCGCTAATTAACTTATGCTATCTCCCTTTATGTCTAAATCATTTACTCATTTTGACCTTATTTTGGTCTGACTCCTATTCTTTTAGGACAGTTTCATCCACAGCTCCTCCTAGAAGTCTCCTTTGATTGTGACTCATTTGCCCACGCCCTTCTCTGATTCTTCCTGTACTAAATCATTTAGCATTGGTCTTTCTTATTTCCAAGCCATCATCTATTAGTTAAATTGTGGTCTCAACCTCAACGCCATGAGGAACAGAATTCCCATGAAAAGTTGATATTTCCAGAGATCTTTAAAGTTGGCAAAAAAAAAAGTTGGCAAGTTTACCCACAAAACATTGTTTCATTTGAGGCTGACCAAACCCTATTTTTCTTGTTGTTCACTTATTTGAGTTCTATGTGACAGTTTGTTATTCATTTGAGGTTTTCTTGGCAAAGATATTGGAGTACTTTGCCATTTCCTTTTCCTTCTCATATTACATATGGGGAAAAAGAGGTAAACAGGGTTATTTAACTTAGAGTAATACAATTAGTAAGTGCCTGAGGCTGGTATTTCTGATTTTGAGCCTGGAACTCCCCATTTTATAACATTGAGATACTGTTTTTTTTTTTTTTTTTTGATGTGGCTTACAACATAGCAAATCACTCTGGAAGACCTGGGTTCAGATCCTGTCTGTGTGATTCTGGGCAAATTATTCCCATTCCAGAGAGACAGGAAATTTCCTAAGTTTCAGGGAAGTTGCGGTGGTGGATGGAGTATTTATTTTTAATTCACATCAGGTAAATCATGGAATCTATTTTACACATGATGTCTCAAAGATCTTGACTTACTGAAGGTCATTCTAAGGAGTCCATATCAGAAGTTGGATTTGAACCCAGGTTTTCCAGACTCCAAGTCTATAACTCTGTGAAGTATTTCATACCAAATTACAGAATTTCTAAGGTGGAAGAAACCTTGCAGTCCATGACTGGGAAAATACTTGAATAAACAATTTCAACAGTGACATTTCTGAAGTATGGTCATAGTATCTCTCTTGGGAGACCTCCAAGGATGGGGAACTTCCTACCTCCCACAGCAGTCCATTCCATGCTTTGAGATACTGTCATGAGTGCTGGTACACACCCATCCATATTGTCTGATTTGATCCTTGGGATACTCCAGAGTATGCTTGGGTCAGGTATTTTTACCCCCAATTTTATTTTTGGATCCAGCCTGTGATTACTCTGATAAGGAATGAGGAAACTCTCTATCCATATCATTCTTTCTACCATTATCCATTAAATTATGTTTAAAAGCATTAACAGAATGGTTCCCCAGTTTGTTATTGCTTTTAAACATAGCTCCTAATTTAATAGCACTGAGAAGTTAGAAAACATTTTGGGGAGGCAAGTCTTATTTTCAGATAAGGCAACTGAGGCTCAGAAGTATGAAGAGACTTTCTCATGAAACAGATGGTAAATGGTAGATCGGAACTCCTACCACAGGACTTAGACTGGAAGGCATCCATCTTTATAATTTTGTAGGAGAGGAAGTATCTTTCCTAGAACTAGGACTCAAACCCGGGGCTCTGACTCCAAGCACAGTGCCTTCTGCTACTCTGAGAGTGCTAGTCTAGAATCCCTCTGTAATTTTTATTCCTTTCCCCATCTCGATAGCACCTAATCTTATACAGGGATGGGCAGGTGCCCAGTGAACACTAGAATAGTCCAGAAGGTACATCCAGTCCAATGATGGGACTGTCGGGCCCGCTGGGGGGCTCCTGCAGAGTCTCTGGGTGGGGTCCTGCATCTGGGTCCAGAGGACGAGTCCTCTCTTCTTAGAGATTTTGCCTCTGCTCTGCACAGTGGGGCACCGCAAAACCAACTGGGCCTCCAATTTGGTTAATATTTAAAAGGAGCTAAATAACAAATTGTCCCTGAGATAATTACCTCAGTCCTCTGTTAATAGAAAACCCTGTGTCGATAATGGGCCAATTTGCTGTTTGGGAAGAGCTGATTTTCTATAAATCCGGAAATTTCGTGCTGCTTTCCTATAAATATGGAAATGTGCTAATCATCACCTCATCTGCTTGAGACCGTTAATAAATCAGAATGGCATTTGCATATTAACCTGCAAAGAACAAAACACATCTACCTTCTTCCCTTTGATAAATAGAGCTTCAGCAGGCTCCTCTGTCCCTCCTTTCTTTTCTCCTCTCCCACTCCATCTGGCTCTTTCCCCTGTCGGGCTTATCATCTTTGTCTTTCCCCTCTTTCAATGACTTTGTCTCCTCCTACATAAGTTTTTCTCTTTGCCTCTTTTCTAAGATTCTTTTTTTCTGTCTCTGACCTTCCTCTTCTTCTTGGCTCTCTGTTTCCTTCCTTCTTTCCTTTCTCCCTTCTTCTCTTTTTCTCCCACCTCCTTTCCTTTATCCCTTTCTTCTCTCCTGCCTTTCTCCCTCTCTTCCTCTCTTCCTTCTTTCCCTCCCTCCATTACTCATTTCCTTCCTTTCCTTTCCCTTCCCATTCCTTCCTTTCTCTTTTCTTTTCCCTTCTCTTCTCTTCCCTTCCCTTCCTTTCTTTTCTTATTTTTAAGACTCTCTGTATGTCTTTTCCTTCCCACCTCTCTCTTTGTCTCTTCCCTCTATTCTATGGCTCTATGTGTCTTTGACTCATCCTCCCTTCTCTGCCTCCTGTCTCTCCATTTTTCTCTGTCTAGTTTTTTTCCCATTTCTGTCCACCCCCACTCCCATTCTGTTCTCTGGCTCTCTGTTCCCATTTATGTCTTTCTCCTCTCTTAATATTACTTTTTCACTGTGTCTATGCCTCTCTTTTTCCCTCCCCCTCTCTTTTGTTTATCTCTTTCTCCCTTTTCCTATGACTTTCTTTCTGCCTCTTGTCTGTCTCCATGTCTCTATCTGTCTGTCTATCTCTCCTTTTTCTGAAAAAAGGCTAATTCCCTGCCCCCTCCTCCTATCTGAATGGCTGTAATAATATTTGCTCCATTCAATGACCTTTTCCCAAACCTTCGGCAGGAAGACTGGCTGCTTTCAATGTCCTTGTGCATTGCCCTCCTCGCTCCCCCAGCCTGCTCTGCTGCTGCCCCCGCTCCCAGGACTGGCTTTACCTTTGATTCCTCAAAGGCTGGGCCTAGGCAGAGAAAGATTGAAAGCAAAAAGCATCCCTCGGCTCTGGGGAAATGTTTTGTCCTTGGGCTTGCATCAGATCCTTCGTGGTTTTGTCCCCGAGGATGCATGAGAGACTGTTTTCTTTTAATGCATCTTTTAGAAAAATCCCTCCCCCCAAAATACAGAGGGAAAGTGCGGAACAGAAGCCCAGGGAAGGGTCTTGATTCATGTTAAGGCATCCGTAGGCTTCAGTGACAGTAGAGCACGTCCAGAAGTGTTTTGAATGACAGCCTTCATTTTTTTATCTACAGGAATCAGCAAGGGGTCTGGTACTAAAGAGCGGGTTCCCTCCTCCTTTTAAGGTTTTTATCATCACAGGAATATTGCAGAAGCCCTATCTTAACTGTCAGAGAAATCATATAGTAATGAAAGCCGAGAATGTGTCAGAATTGGAAGGAACCTTAGAAAAGGGAAAGGCGAGTCTGGAAAGTACCTTGAGATCAGGCATTTTGGATCTGGGAGGGGTTTTGGAGCCTAGAATGTCAGACCCGGAAGGATCATGAATGGTATTGTCTTGATCGACTCCATCATTTTCCAAAGAAATAAATTAAGGATGAGAGAGAGAAAATCTTTTGTGAAAAGTTCTTTCGGTATTGGTGACTGTCAGGAATCAAACGGAAGACTCCTGATGTCCATTCCAAAGCTCTTTCCATTAAAATTGCGCCATCACAGGTGCAGCCTGTAATTTTCATGCTGCCCCTGATTCTATTCTTTAGAACAGAGGGGATCTGGCCAAGCCTTTCCTCTCATGGTTACAGAGTGAAATCATAGGGAAAGAGACAGGGCTATACTAGGGGACATCTGACATTTCTTCTAATTCCCCAACCTTGTGACGGCTTTGATGCTAAATGTTCGCCCATGTTGTCCTCCCTTCCCTAAAAACCCATTTAAAAATTAGAATCTCCCCTAATTCCATCCTCTTTCCTTGGATTCTCTGGATGAGAACATAATGGTCATATGGTTATCATCTTGTCCATTTTATGAGTTGACAAAAGAATCACAGAATTATGCAATCTGAAGGTTGGGGATGACCTCGGGGGTTATCCTAGCCTGAAACAGATAGGAGACACATTATCTTTTTTTCAGTCTTTTTTTTTCCCCCTGAGGCAATTGGGTTAAGTGACTTGCCCAGGGTCACACAGCCAGAAAGTGTTAAATGTCTGAGGTCAGATTTGAACTTAGGTTCTCCTGACTTCAGAACTGGAGCTCTAACTACTGCACCATCCAACTGCCTCCAGTCTTTTTTTTTTTTCAGTCATGTCTGACTCTTCATGACCCTATTTGGTGTTTTCTTGACAAAGACACTGGGATGGTTTGCCATTTCCTTCTTTGGTTCATTTTACAGAAAAGGAAACTGAGGCAAATAGGATGAAGTGACTTGCCCAGATACAGCTAATAAGTGTCTGACGCTGGATTTGAACTCAGGGCGATGAATCTTCCTGACTCCAAGCTAGTCACTGTATTCACTGTGCCACCCAGCTGCCTAAATTCCTTCTTGAGCATTCTTAAGAGAGCTCAAAGGAAGGGATTCTCTCCACCTCCCACCATCAATTTGAACAGCTCTCATTAGCAGGAAGTTTTCCCTACCATACACCCATTGCTCCTGGTTCTTCTTTATGGGGACGAAAAGAACACAGACAAGTTGTATTGTTGACATGTTGTCTTGTGTCCTCCACTTGTTCCACATCATGAATTATTCACCATTTTTGTGTGTCATGCAGACCTTTGGTGGTCTGGTAAACTGATGCAAGATTGATTAGAATAATGGCTCATTGCTTACAATTTTTATTGAAAATGACAATCTTTAAAAAAAATCATCCAAATTCATGAACCCTTTGGAATTCACCTCTGGAGGTTGAGGGGCTTAGATCCCTGTTCTACAGGTTCCCCATAGCCTAACATTGGCTTGGACTGAAAATATGTTTAATGTGAACAATATTTCATATTTAGAGTATGTTTTAATATTTACAAAGAGCCTGTCTTTGGAAGCCTTGAGAGGTAGATAAAACAAGTGACAGGTGTTAATTTCTCTATTTTGAGATTCTCTTCATTATAAATTCTCTAAGTTATGAAATCTCTATTTTACCAAAAACAAAACGGAGTTTCATATTAGTGAAGTAATAAAAATGGTTTTAGGACTGAGGCGACAATTCCCACGTCCTCTGCCCTTCTCAGACCACATTTGCTGCATCATGCTCGGTTCTGGGTGCCACGTTTCCGGAACAAAATAAATCATCTCTAGACTGATCAGAGGAAGGGAGTAAATATGGCCAAGGGGCTGGAGATCATGGTATATGAAAATCAATTTACAAGCACATGATATTTAGTAAAAAGTTTTGGGGAGCAGAGGGTCAAGTATCTAAAGGACGTATTTTGTAGAAGAACTGGACTACAACAAAGTGGACTAGTTTACTTGGCGATGTAGTGAGTTTCCCCTCCCAGGATGCCTCCAAATCAATCCCGGACACCATCCTTCTGTTAACTCAGCCAAAGACAGCATTAGCTTTTGTGGCTACTCATATCATACTGTTGACATGTATTGAGCCTGCGATTCTCTAAAACCCCTCCAATATTTTAGACAATATCTCTTTTCTAGCTCTGGCCTCCCATCTTGGACCAGTGGAATTGATTTTTTTTGAACCCAAGTTTATGACTTCATATTGATTCCTCTGAAATATCATCTTATTAGATTTAGCCTGAAGTTCTAGCCTGTTGAGCTCTCTTTTGGATGCTGTCATTCATTAAGTGAGCTGCGACTCCTGGTTTTGCATGACCTGCGAAGTTGATGCGGCATGCCAGCTGTATCTTTAATTCAAGTTGCTTGTCGATACAAAACAGCCCATAGGACCAAAAACACGTTCCTGGAGTGGAGCCCGTCTTCCAGATTGACATCAAAACAGTGACTTCTCTTGGGTCCAACCACTCGATCAATTCGGATCCACCCAATTAGATTATTCCTGAAGTCATGTTATTTAGACATTCTCTAATACCAAAAAAAGATAGAAAACCAATAACTCCAATGTGTGTATATTTGCCTGTTTCTAAATTGTTGATCCATAACACAATGCTGAAAGTTAAATATATTTTAAAACTTATATTAAAAGGTAACAAAAAGTATATAATGAGGATGAAGTACTTTTTGATTCTAGAGTCATTAGGTAACCCCTGGAGTTTGCTAAATAATGGAATAATATGGTTCCACCTTTGCTTTAGGAAAATCCCATTGGCAGATAAGGGAAGATAGACTGGCATAGGAGAGACTTCAGTAAGGCCAATTGGAAGTTATTACAAAAGTTCAAGTGGTAACCAAGATGGTAACCAAGTGAGTGGAGAAAATGGGACAGATGGCATGGATTTTGTGCAGGTAGGAATACGAAGTGATCACTGATTGGAAATAGTGATGTAAAGTGAAGGGAAAATGAGGAGTCAAAGATATCACAGAGATCATGAAGACTTGGGTGACTAGCAAGAAAAGCATGTCTTCAACAACAGTTGGTAAATTTTGAAAATGGGGGGGAGGGTTGGAGGAGAGAGATAATAATGTAATGAAATTTGTGGTCCAGATCCCAAGTCATCTATTTTTATTCATGCTCTATGACCCAGTCATATCTAAAAGGTAAAGGGAAGAAGAAAGATCTTGTACACTGGTCACTAACCCCAAACGCACACGGCGTAGCCACAGGATAATGGTGAGGGGGGCAACTTGGGTGGAGGTCACTGAAGGGTTTTGTGAGATCGATTTGTAACTACTCTGAGGAGCTAACACCAACTCAGAAACTGAAAAATTGTATGCTTTTACACCAGAGAGAAAGGAAAACATAAAAGAGAAGAGTATTGAAGAATAAGGGTAGAGGAAGTCATGTTGTATTTTGTACTGCTGATTGGTTGGATCACATTTCCCTTGGATCAGGTCAGAATCTTTACATTAAAGACCACTGATCAAATGCACATCTCCCCATTATTTTTCCAAAAGAAGAGTATGAATACTCTTGTGAATGTTTGTTCTTCTAGTAAAAAGATGTCTGATGCATTCCTCTTATCTACCAGTTTTCAAATATGGCCATAAAGAGAATCAAGATTTGTATTTTCAATGGAGTCATGCTTCTCTCTTCTCAAAAAAGTTCCTTGCTTTCAATGAGTTCACATTCTAATGGGGAAATGCAAACAACTAAGTACAAATGAGAGATACATGGAACATTTTGGAGATGATTTTAGATGAGAAAAATATTTAAAGAGAACTGGTATTAAGGGGAAGAAGAAAGAAGTGAAGAGAGACAGAACTTTAGGTATTGGGGAAACCCAGTGAAAATATGTTGAATGCCATTTTGGGATTTGTAGTTCAGAGAAACAAGTATTCCTCTTGAGAACTTGAGACTGAAGAGCTACCTCAGATTATTACCATCTTGGAGATGGAAGACAGAATTGACACACTCTCATATTCTTAAAGACACACACACACACACATAGAGTCAGAGAGAAACAGAGAGTTAGTTTAAGATACATGTTAAAAGGAGGAAGGGAGACTTTGGTACCTCAGCAGCAATGGCAATGGGATCAAGGGACTTATTATGTTGAACTCAAAAGAATCAGTGGCATAGGGCAACAAACAAAAGGAGAGAAGGAAGGTTTGGACTGCAGCAGAGAAAGGAGAGATGAAGAAATTTCTCAAGACCCTGAGAAATTTCAGAGTAGAAGGTAATTGTCCCCACTTTTTCAAGGACTAAGGGAAGCTTTTTTTAAAGGCCTGCATTTTCCCCAACTTCCCTTCTTAGTGTTTGTCCAGTAGCAAATTCTACTCACTTATTTACATATTTCTGGTTATCTGAATTTTACTTCATTATAAAGACAGTAGGATTAAGCTAGAGACACACATCAATTTAATTATGGGAGGCAGCCCAAATCTCTATCTAAATGCTAGGAATTTTCCTAACTGGGGGCTCTGAGCTATCGTCATTGTTATAACTTTTTGTTTGATATAAATGACATAAAGCAACAGAGGAGTAGACCACCTTCACCTGAAAGGACATCATCTTGTGGCTGATTAAATCTCCAGAGACAAATTGAATAGGAAGGAGAAGGCTCGTGAGAGCCACTCAATTACATCTTCTATAGCATTTACTTATTCACAATCGCTAGTGTAACACATGCTAGAATTTTGCTGGTAAGAGGAGTAAAGCTCACTGATCCGTAGGTTATAGAATACAGTCTCTGTCTTGGTCCCTCCCTTCCAGTTCTATATTCCTTTTTCAAAAACAGACACAAATATCTATCTTTTGTCATTCTTGTAGCAACTCTTCTATTCTCCACAATCTTTCAAAGATCCTTGACAATGGTTCAGTAATCACATCCACCAGTTCCTTCAGTACTTAAGGAGAGAACTCATCTTGTTCACATGAGTTATTCATATTGCCCAGGTGACTTCAATGAGATCCTTTCCTTCTATCTTTTTAATTATCTTGGGTGCATACTTCCTTTTAGCCACTTCTCCCCCTTATCCTTTTCAGTCCAAAGATGACTCTCCTTGGCAATAGAAAACCAAAGCAAAATAAAAATTGAGCAGCTTTGCCTCCCCTCTGAGGCCCGTGATTATTTTCTCATCTACCTTGAACAACGGTCTTAGCTTTTATTGGATTTTAACCTTTCTTGGATTTTTCTTTTGTTGTCGGCTCCAACATGTATTTTTCAAAAATCCTTTCTTGTCATACTTTGCTTTTATTTCCAGCTTCAGCTAATTCTGATATTGGTTACTGAAAAGCAAATCAACAAAAGCAAAATCATCTAATTTTAGAGTTGGAATTAGCCTCTATGTATATCTAGTTCAACTTAAAATTGAACAAGTGACCCAATTGCAGCAAACTCAATAATGAGGGGAAGCTGATGTATATGTAGAGGTCAGATATGCTGCAGCTTCTTGGACCCACACATAAAATTTGATTGACAGGTAAACACTGAAAGAGAAGCTCTGAAAGGGGCTTGACAAGCCCTCATTCCAAGGGTTCTAGTCATCCCCGAACATCTCACCGCTTTCACAGCAGTTTTCCATGGTAAAACTATCTCAGCAAGTGGGTTAAACCAGGTTGAGGATAACTGGTATAATTAAAAAAAAAACATTGGTGAGTAAGAGAATTTCTACTCCAAACATGTGAAGACTTCCCCTTATGGAATGGGTGGACAAGAATAATTTATTCCATTTGCCATGAAGATGACTGAAGCTTAGAGCTTGGTCAGACATCAAAGACACAAAGGTCATCCACTGCATCCAAGGCCATCACCAGATGACTTTGTGCAGCTCTGCCTCACTTCGATTCAAGACACCATCCTATTATATCTCCGGTCCTCTTTGAAAATGAAAGATGAACAACAAAGATCAGATAACTCATTGGTCTGCTTGGATTTATTTTTAAAGAAAGGAAAGAAGGGGACAAGCATTTATAGATCATCTGCTCCGTTGTCAGGCTCCGTGAAAAAAGATTTGTACAAAGAAGATATCTTTTCAATCTCATAACAACCCTGGGAAATAGGGGATATTATTATCTTTATTCTACAGTGGAGGAAAAAGAGGCAGAAGCAGGTTGAGGAATTTTTTCTGGATCACAAGCTAGAATATATTGGGGGACCATTTTGACCTGAGAAATTCTGGACTTCAAACCTAGCCCTCTATCCACTCCACAATCTAGCTGCTCTGAGGTACCTAAAGAGAAAACCAAAGTAAGAAAAAAATGTCACTTAACCAAAAAAATCAAAATCACCAAATTTTTTTTTAAATTAAAAGGTGTTTTAATTAACCTACTATGTGCTACACATTGTGCTGAACAGGGACATAAAAATAAAAGTTAAATGATTCCTAGCTTCATGGAGCTAACATTCTACCTAGGGAGATTCACTACTAAGCAAATACAGGATGTGTTAGAAAATTACATTTTAGACAATTAAACAATTAGAAAATTGATGGGGTGGGGCATGTGTACAAATAACTGGAAAAATCAGGAAAAGCTTCATTAGGACTGGTCCTTGAGCTAAAGGAAATTAAACTCCAAGAGCGGAGGTGAGGAGGAAGATTATTCCAGGTATAAGGCATAGCTTGAATTAAGGCAAAAAGATGGAAGACAAAATATTACCTATGGGTAACAGCAAGTAAGTCAATTTGATTATGTCACAAAAGTCATAAGGAAGAATAATATGCACTAAGCCTGGAAAAATATATTGGAGATAAAATGTTAACTCCCCAAATGTTAAACATGTTTTTATTTTTTCTTAGAGGCAAGAGGAATCCAGTGAAATTTTCTTGATAAGAGAAGTGATGTTATTGTTGTTTAGTCATTTCAGACTTTTTGTGACCCCATTTTCTTGGCAGAGATAATTGAATAGTCCGCCATTTCCTTCTCCAACTCATTTTACATATGAGGAAACTGAAGTAAATAGGATTAAGTGATGTGCCCAGGATCACACAGCTACTTAAGTATCGGAAGCCTGATTTGAAACTCAGGCAGATGAGTTTTCCAGACTCCAGGTCCAGTGCTCTATTCATTGCACCCCCTAACTGCTCAAGAGAAATCACGGGGTCATGCTAATACTTAAGGAATATCATTTGACAACTGGATAGAAGTTGAATTGGAGAAGGGAGGAAATGAATGAAGGAAAACTAACTATTGCAAAAGCCACGGGGAGAGGGAATGAAAGCTTGTATCCTGGTGGTAGTTGTAGGAGCAGAGAGAAAGGACTGGATGAGCAAAATATTGAGGAGGTAAAATTGACAAGGTTCAGTGAGTGATGAGAAATAGGGACTCTAAGGTTACAATGATGTCTGGATAGATATGGATATCTGGAAGAATAGTGGTATCTTTACCAGAAGTAAGGAAGTAAAGAAGAGGCGAGAATTTAGGGTTAAAATAATGAGTTATTTTGGACATGTAGAACCTGAGATGCATATGGTACAGATGGAGCCATCCAACAGACTGTTGACGATGTGGAACTAGAGCTCAATAGAGAGATGAGTTTTGGACATGTAGAGTTATGTGCATAAAATATATAATCTATAACAAGTTGCTTACAGTTTTAAGGAGGGGAGAGAGAAAGGAAGGAGGGAGAAAATCTGGAAATCAAAATTTTGTAAAGAATAAATGTTAAAATTGTTTATGTGGCATTGGGAAAAATATTATTTGTAAGAAAAGTTATGTGCATAGAGATAATAACTAAATACATGGAGCTGATGAGATCACTGAGAAAGGAGACATCTCAGGGCAGAGCCCTTGACTGAATCTTTGAAAATTCAGAGGATCATAGTTTGGAACCACACAAGGAGACTAGGAAGAAAGATAATGGATGATATATATTAAAAAAGAAAACTGATGTAAGAAGAGCTATTGTAAAGGATTGGGAGAAATCAGTAGTGATGGAAAAGGTGTTAAATATGCATGAAAGAAGGGATGGCTGCTGGAGCAGAATCCCAGGGTAGTGGAATGGAGTAGCAGGCATAGAGTAAATAGTGCACTTCGCACTAACAATCAATAGAAACAATTAGCTCTTAGCAAAAGATTGACTAAGGTAGTATCTTAAGGACAATTTCTACAAAATATTATTTCCAAAAACTTAAGACAAACTTCCTAACAAATTAATTAATTAATTCATTTACTTATTCATTTATTCATTCATTTATCTATCTATTCATTCATTCATTTTTCTATCTATTTATTTATATAGGGTAGTAGGCTCAAACTTAAGGGTACTACAATAATGAGTAATCTTCCTAGAAGATACTTATTCTCCTGGAAGTCCTTTTTCTCTTCACGGAGTCCTCATGAAGCTCAGTTTTGGTTGAGTATCTCCTGAATGGGTTGATCATCTGAGTTCCCACAGTCTCCTCTCCATGATCTGATCCTATATCACAAGGACTGACTCTATCATGAGTTGATAGCCAGCTCTCTTTGCTGCTTCCAGAAATCGTGTTCCTTAACACTACTTTCTCCTTTGGTCTCTGCTTCCTTTTGGTTCAGTAGCTCCCTTTCAAACTTAAATGGTTGATGTGGAGGAAGGAAGGAGAAGGGAAAAAATTTGCTTTTCCACAAGCAGGAGAAGAAAAACATTTCTCTTTCTCCATAGGCAGCTCCCAGGTTCTAATTTTTCCCATTTTAAAATCTGAAATTTGCTCAGGGTTTAGCTATTCAAAGTACCCTGGGGGAAGGCTCATTTATTTGGTCAACTAATCCAGTGGTTCCCTCTTTGACTCAACCGGAGAGTGCTGGAATCTCATAAAGAAACTGCAAGGTGTTAAACCTTGTTAACACATTAAAACCTCAGTCATGTGTGACTACATCAGCTGAACTGGGAGAGCGAATCACTGCCCCCTCCATGCAGGCCAGGAACCAACTGCCTTTCTCATCTGACTGGGGATTTGCTGATTATTCTCTCCCTAAACAGTGAACTACAAAATGGAGATTTCCGCAGGAATTCTAATGAGAGAAATAGGACTATTACTTTCATTCAGAAAGCTTGAACTTCCGGAAAAGAATGGAGCAGCAGGGGGTTCCCCACAGGAGGCATTCTCTTGGCATGATGTGGGCAAAGCCTGGGGCATTCAATAAGTGTTTGTTGAATGAATGCATGAATTCATTTTTAAAAGCTCCCAGGGAGATGCTTCCTATTGACAGAAATTGATTGAACATAAACACCATATTTAGAATCAGACTACGTCCATATCATGGTGAATGTTTTCTATAATAGAAGGTTTTTCTTTCTTTCTTTCTTTTTTCTTTTTTTTTCTTTTTTACTAAAACTTGTTTTTAAGGCAACAATTGATAGATACTTGCATACACATATATTTATTTGCCTGTAGAGGTGGAGTCATATATCCTGATAGATATGTATGGATATAGTATATATACATGTACTATATTCAGATAGGATGTAGGATCCTGAACAAGTTACAGAAATTCTTAGCACTTTAGACCAATCTCTAAATTATGGACTGCTGAAAAAGTGATGACCTGCATTCTTTTACTTTTTTGTTTATTTGTAATCATGTTGGGAGAGAAAAATCAGAGCAAAACAAAAACAATGGGAGAATTGTCTTAAAAAGCAGAAAAAAGAAGTGAACATAGCATGTGTTGATTTACATTCAGTCTCCTTAGTTCTTTTTCTGGCTGCAGATGGCATTTTCCATCCAAAGTCCATTGGAATTGCTTTAGATCACTGAAGCACCGAGAAGAGTCAAAGAATTTCATAATCGATCATTGCACATTCATGCTGTCATTGTGTACAATATATTCCTTGTTCTGTTTGTTTTGTTCAGCATCAGTTCATATAAATCTTTCTAGGCCTTTCTAAAATCAGTTTGTTCATCATTTTTTTTATGGAATAATAATATTCCATTACCTTCATGTACCACAATTTGTTCAGCCTTTCCCCAATTGGGGAATTTTCCAATTCTTTGCTACAACAAAAAGAGCTGCCACAAACATTTTAGCCCATGTGGGTCCCTTTCCCTCCTTTATGATTTCCTTGGGATACAGACCCTGTAGAGACACTGCTGGGTCAAAGGCTCTGAACAGTTTGATAACTTTTTGAGCACATTCCAGATTGCTCTCTAGAATAATTGGATTATTTCACAATTCCACCGACAATGCATTAGTATCTCAGTTTTCCCACATCCCCTTCAATATTCATCATTATTTTTTCCTGGATGATTTGTATTTCTAGAGGGAATTTTCTCTCATGAGAGTTCCTTATACCCATGAAATCATAGAAGTCCAGTCCCTATCTTTATATACTATATAAATGTGTGTGCAAGTATATATACATTTGTATATAATGTTTATGATCATCTATTTGTGTATGCATGTGTTTATATTATACATGTAACTACTTTGATATCAAATGCTATGGCCAATAATAGAAGAGGGGTGAGAAGATCCTCTCCAGAGGACAATTAAGTGGATTCTTCCCTGGTTGTTGGTTTCTACCTTGGCTGTCTCATGCTTCCTATATTTTTGAGGATCCCCCTAAGAGAGCTAATCATTACCATACTATTCTGTCCTATTTGTCTATATCAAAGTTTCTTAAACTATGGCTATTGAGTCACATAGCTGAATGTGTGGGTCACAGAATTATGATTTATTATCATAAATGTTTGCTTTGTATACCTATTTTATATGACTATATACCTGAAGTCATTTCAAAATTTCTTGGCTGAAAAGGGGTCATTGTGAGTGGAAATATTTTAAAACAGCGATCTATAGTAAAGGGATACTAAAGTGATTACATTTTGTTAGCACATTAACACTTAACCATCTGTGATTACCTCCTATGACTATACCAGCAGAGCTGAAGGGAATGGGATCAGTCCTCATAGAAACATTCCAACTTGGAAAATGGGATTCTAGGATTTAAATAACAAACAATAAATATTTGTGGAAATGAGCACAAAATTTCTAAGCCCCTACTACATGCAAAATGTATCTCTGTAGAGGAGCTACAAAGTTTAAATGAGACATTATTCTTGCCACCTTAGATACAGTATATGAAGGGATAATACACACATACTCAATTATATTACATACATTTATATACCTGCCAAATTGATATTCCTAAAAGGCTGTTTTATCTATGTAACTCATCTACTCTAGATACCTCATTGACTCCCTATTGTTTTTTAAGTAAAAATAAAACTCCTCTATTTAGCACTGGTCACCATTCAAAATATGGCTTGTGTCTATCCTTTAAGACTACTTATATATTACTTCCCAAATTAATCTATATATGATATTGCCTATATATAAATCTCTACCTTCCATCTTGGTGGTTTTGTACAAGCCGTCTCCCTTGCCTGGCATTTTGTCTCTGGAACAAAGGTCTATCTTTGTAAGAAAAAATACTTCTGGTAACATTTAGTTATAAATCATGGAATGGCACAGTCTCTGAACAATTAAAATTTTAAAATACCCAAAAGAGAGATGCATGCTGGTTGTGAGTAAATTGCAATCCATTGAAGACAAGGACTTTTGAAGAAACAGTACAAAGGATGTCAAGAACATAAAAAAGATGGGCCCCTTGGTTACAACCATGAGAGATAATTGACGCACAGTCCAAGGTGGCCGTTGCTAAGTACGGAATGTCAAGAGATCCAGAGGATGGCTTCCAGAAAAATGGGTAGGTTACTTATAGAAGACTAGTAGAGAAGATGGCTAAGAATCATTTGGGACTGGTGGGTATGTATTGTCTCTGCTGATTACAGTATTCCATGCTACGAAAAGATATAGAGTCTGCCTTCCAAGTGCATTTATTTTAGAAAAACAGATGAAAACATAATTGAGAATTTGGGAGGAAATATGTGGTCTTGACCTTAAATGGCATTATTTGTAGAACAGATAGGTTGGCATGGACTGCAATGTTTGGGGGAGGCTTTAGGGAAACGATGAGGAGAGATGGAACTTCAAGGACAGCTCAGATTTGGCTAACAGTTTATATTGATGTCTGAACAGAAGCCTGAAATAATGGAAAGAAATTCTTCTGTTTGAATACATGTGAAAGTTTTAGGCTTGGAGACAGAAGTTAGAGTGCTGCATCTTCCACTTGGGGAACTTCCTTGGGGGAAGTGTCTTCATGTCTGAGTCTCAGTTTCCATAACTGTAAAATAAGGCATTAATAAGACCTTAAAATATCTATCTCTTAGACCTCTTGTATTTTCTCAAATTTTTCAAGATCTAACATGTCTCGTGATCAAGGCACTAAACATGATTTTATCTAAATCGCTTTTCTGATACAAGCTATTTCATCCAAACAAATCATCTCATCAATCATGCAATAAGCATCCATTATATTTCTAGGAGGTTCTAGTCACTGCGATGGGTTCTGTGCATACAAAGACAAAAAGAAAGCAAGCCAGTTCTCCAAGAGCTTATGTTGTATAATAAAGAACATCTTATTAGAGTAGATAACATGTGATTATCCAGAAAAGATATAGGTGAAGGGATTTGTTCATCTGTTGGATTTTGTTTTCTTTTTGATGGGGAGGAAAGACTAGCAGTTGGGAGCTATCAGGAAGGCTTCATGTAAATGCCTTCCTTTCCTTATTTGTAAAATGGCAACAATACATATCCCCTCTACCTCTTAGCCCTGCTAGGAGAAAAATGGCTTGGTGGTTTTGAATTGCTATTTGGAGGTGATCTATTATATAGCACTGATAATCAAGTATTCATTCTATGCTGGAGAATCCCACTGAAGTCTCAAAATAATTGAGTAAGCTCAGCAAGAAGAATAAGGAGTAAGTACTATTTCAGAGGGAAAAAAATTAAGACTCAGTGAGTGACTTAGACCTAGTAGTAGCTGTAGTAAATATCACAGATGGGATTAGGAAGCAGGACTTCTGTCTGTAATTCTGGTGTGGTTCCTACTTCAGTTTGGCGTCATTATGCACAGGGGAGGATGTTGGAATCTTTACAAACCAAAGACCAACTATGTTTACAGATGCATCCCAACACAATATTTGTGCTGTATACTCTCATGACTTAACTATAAAGAGAGTAGTCAGAACTCCAATCCAGCTCCACTTTCCATGTAATTAGTTGAATTCTCTCGACTGGGTTTATATATGACTCTTCTGAGAGAATGGGATTATGGGTTTTCTCCCAGAGTGCTCTCTGGCCCTAAGAGCTTCAAGGGAGGTGTGAATTCGGATATCTCTCATACTAAACCCTGAAATCTTCAAAATGTGTGAACTCCAATGAGTAAAGGTATGAACACAAGCATTGTATCAATTAGTTCTACTTAGTACCTTGTTTCAGATTCTGGCCCAAAACATCTCCTTGTAAGATCAGATCAATAATCTATCAACTCTAATGAGTTAGAAATTTGTAAAGATTCCATCATCAGGAAAGAAGATATTCCAGGACAGGAATTGGTGGAAGCATTGGTCTGGGAGCAAAGATGAGTCTCCTTTTTGGAAACCTTTTTTTATAAATAGCTTTTTATTTACAAAGCATATACATGGGTAATTTTTCAGCATTGACCCTTGCAAATACTTCTGTTCCAACTTTTCCCCTCCTTCCCCTCACCCCTCTCCTAGATGGCAGGTAGACCCACACATGTTAAATATGTTAAAGTATATGTTAAATCCTCTTTGGGAACCTAACTGGAAAAGAGAAACTCAATTGGGAAGTTGTAGAAATGAAACCCTAATGTCTCCCTAGGATCTCACAAAATTGGAATTTCTTCACTCCTCATCCCTTAGAGCATTTATTTGAGCTAACAGAATATTTCTCATGTGAGAATCTTTTCCTTAAAAATACGAGAACAAAGTCAGCCTTCACAGGCTGAGAGATGAGTGGGGGTAAAGGGAGCATAAAAACAATTGCATTTTGGGCACAATGTCTGCTAGTGGAGAAATGGCACTGGGTCCTCCCCAGCTCCAAAGCCTATCTCCAGTTGCCATGGTGACGAAGCCACTGAGCAGTGGACATATTGATTGCGGGTCTCTGAGAGCCCAGGCCATGGCCCTAGTTTACATGATGTGGAAACCAGAGTTTTAACTAGCATGTGGTGAATGGTTTTCTCCCAGGATGCTTATATGGGAAAGGATCATGGCTCATCTCACAATCATTGGGTGGTAGAGCAACCGATATCAACTATTTTTTCTGCAGTCTTATGTGACACTCCCCTACTGGTATCCTTGCTTGCTCAACCCCTTCCCCAACTGAATGTCTTCTAGGGCCTGTTCTTTGCATTTTGGGGCTGTGTAATCTGGACCCTTTGGCAGTCTGCTGAAGTTTATTCATCCATTTTCAAAGCAGAACTTTTAAATACATTAAATAAAACACACAGGCACAAAATGAACCAATTCTAGTAAAATAGAGCTATCAAAAAATATTTTTAAAATACCAAGTCCATAGCTCCATGTTAAAAACTCCATGCTCCAGGAATAATAATTACTAATTGGGGCAATAGGATATGTTTAGGGAAGACTATTACCTCCGGAGGATGAGCTGCTGAATGCTTTTCAGTGCTGCTTTCCCCCTTTGTTGTCTACCTGATCCACCTGACTCTCTGAAAATCTATACCATGCACAGTGGCCACACCCCGCATGAGGACTAAACCAGGTTGAGAGTAACCAGGAGGTCTCAAACCCCATGGTGAGTTGAGGGGGTGTTTACCCCAAGCATTAAAGATTTTCTCTAGTGGAAAGAAGATGAGAACAATTTGTTCTAGTGGTCACGAAGGGTCTGAGGTGGGCTCTGTGGAGCTCTTAGAGCTGGATCAGACACCAAGGACCCCAAGATTATCATTGCATCTCAAGCTATCATCTCTCATTTGGACTCTGTTCTGCCAATGAAAACTGAAAATGGATGACTTCATGCAAATCTGCCTCGTTTCAATCCAATTTACACAACAAATCAAAAGGCGTCATCACCGTACCATTTTACCATTTGTAGCTATGGTGACAGGCAAGTGATGAAGCAGCAGGTGTAGAGATGCTTAGAACCTTGAATGCAGGTGGCCCAGACCATAGGATTGCAGTAGTGGGATTCAGCAGTCACCTGAGTAACTGAGCAGCCTTTTGAGGATGGCACTGGTCACTTCATAGTGTGAGGAAAGGTACCCCCAAAGTTGTCTGCTTACCTAAGGTACTTACTGCAGCGGGATCCCATCCTGTGCTTGGAACACACAAAACAGCACACAAACTTCTTCAAAGATGGTTCCACTGTCCATCAGTATGTGGAGCAGGAGCAGACTTCTCGACAACACAAAATCCAGTAGACCCGAAAGATGAACAGCTCTTGTTGTGAGAGAGCCCAGCAGTATCCCCTCCAAATAGCAGCCCTGAGTAAGAGAAAGCTAGCAAATAAAGGCATCTATCATGAGACTGATGCACATGTTGCCAGAGCTGGCTCAGTGTTTGGGAAGCTCAGAAGGAAAGCCTGAGAGAACAGAGGAATCAGCTGACTACCAAACCGAAGGTCTACAAAGCTGTTGGGGGACCTCATTGCTGTAGGTCTGGAAACCTGGACAATCTGCCAGCTCCATGCCAGGAAACCAAAACACTTCCATTTGAATTGTCTTGGGAAGTCTAGAACAGTGGAAGCTCTGGGCCCTCACCCTACTATTACCCTTGGATCCAAATGGAAGGTGCTGTCATTGCTATTCTCCTACATGTTGACCTTAGAGTACTGGATCCTGACATGGGGGAAGGGTTAGAACCACTGAAAGACGCTCAGGAGAGGGATGTGAGCCACTGGGGAGTGAAGGGCAGCTGGTGAGGAGCTGAAAATCGTGTCCCTCGGGCTGCTCTGATGTTGCCATCTGGGACAGTCCCCCAGGGGGACCCACTCTCCGGAGACAGCACACTTGTCTGTGATTGGGGAGAAAACCACAACGGAACAAAGGGAGACAAGTAGTCAGAAGAGCTGAAAGGCTTGTGTTTATTGTGAAGAGATAAATAATGCATCACACCTGCTGCTTTCCACCTGATGGCTTTTAATCTTAGGAGTGACAGAGATTTGCCTTGTTTCAGCTTTCCAGTAGGGGAGGTTTTTGCAAGCTTGTTGAGTCTGCCTCAAAGCCATGTTTATGTAACAGATCAACTCAACCATTAGAATTACAGGTAACTCATGGGTCTGGAGAACTGAAGCAGGAGACAGAGCTGCTCAAGGAAGCGGGATTCAATATCATTTGGGACTCATTTCGCCAGTCTGAAGTTTCAGATCAGAATCATAAATCAGAGAATAGTCGAGAAAGAAGAGACCTCTGAGCAGCAACTGTCAGAACTAGAAGGAACTCAGAATAAGGAATGTCAAGGTGGGGAAGGAACTTAAAACAGAGAATTTCAAAATTGGAAGCAACTTAAAAACATAAAATTCTAGAGGCGGAAGTATTTTGCTGTTAGTTTTTGATAAGACTAGTGTGATTTTATTGATGTAGGGAGGATCCAGGGAGTAAATTTCTCTCTCAACATAGGTCAGCACTTGCACCGAGCAGTTAAGTGACTTGCTCTTGTTAAGAAGTTAACAAATTAAGTTCTTGGTCTTGTGTGTCACTTGTTAAGTGATCCAAACAGTATTTGCCAGAAGTAAAACCTTCATGGAGCACTTCCTGAGCATGTATCCAATTATCTGTCCATTATTCCACACTGCCTTGGGACATCAAATGTTAACACACTCAATATTAGAAGGGACCATCAGAGAATCTAAGCGATGGAAGAGACTCCTCAGACTCCATTAGTCTAAGCTATTTTAACTCTAACATGCAACCCCAACAGGTGTTTAGACTCTTGCTGAAGACCTAAGGCAGTCTCTAAGGAGAAAAAAAAGTAAGGTCTAATCTGGCAAAAGTCCCAATTTTTGAGAGTCCTTCTAAAGGGTTTAGAGAAATGTGCAGTAGAATCTATTAATAGTCTAATATCTTGAAAGGGAAATTGGCTTACCAAGGCTGGGACCCCCTCAAAAAACAAAGTCCTTAAAAAAAAAGTCCAATCAGAAATGATTTTCGCGAGAATAGAATATGGTAGTTGCCTCAGTTTAGAGGTAGGAATGAAGAGGGAGCTCATAAATAAACTCACTTTAAAAGGACACATGTTGAGTTACTTGAAAAAAACAAACAACTGAAGATAAAGGCAAAAGAGTAGGATGCTGAAAGACTGTTGAACAGCATTCTTTATCATTTAAGATTGGTCATTGCATTGATGATAGCTTTTAAATATTTCAACATTGTTCATTATTATAATATTGTTATTGCATAAATTCTTTTCCTTGCTTTTTTCACTTTATTCCCCATTCATTCGTCCAAATCTTCCCAAGTTTCTCAGAACTTGACCTTCTCATTTTTTCTTATGGTACAGTAGTATTCTATTATATTCATATTAATGGCATATTTTTGACATGGCTAATGTGGGGATTTGTTTCAATCGATTAAGGGTATTTGTGAAAAAGGCTTTGTTTTTATTTTTTCAATGGATGAGATTGGCAAAAATAAAAATGGTTAATTGAAAAAATAATTAAAATAAAATCTCAGTGTTGGAAGGGATCTCAAAGGCAATAATAAGTTATCATCCAATTTCAGTGAGTGTGCATTTGCCATCTCTTGGAGCAGCCTTTCCATTTTGGGAAAACTGTAATCTTTTTTTCCTAACGTCCTAACATCAATACAAAATGTGCCACTATCCTATTATTGATCATAGATCTCTCCTCTGGACCAAGCAGAATAAGACTAATTGACAAATCTTTCCTGAGTTTTCTCCTTTCCATCCAGGCTAAATCCCTCCACTTCCTTCAAATGATCCTCAGATGTCAAGGACTTGAGTCACTTCACCATTCTGGTTGGTTTTTTATGGATGACTATAATTTTGCAGCAAGCACAATATAATCCACACTCAGGAGTATCTGGAAGACTTCACCACCCCTACTTATCCAAAAGGAGACCCTTTTCCATTTGACCTGTAAAATATCATCATGATGGTGACAAATACCTTTGACTTGCACATGTCTCCATGCATGATTCCTTGTTTGGGATTGGCAATCAGAAAGTCATGAAGTAAAGATAGTTCCATGATTATATCTTGTGCTTTAACTAGCACATGAAAGAAAAACAATTTAAAAGTTGTATTTTGTTCTAGTAGGTCAAATGCTTTTTAAAAACAAGCAAATGGTAAGTACAATGGGATCTAATATTTTTTTCTTGAGTGTGGGATGGTGGAGAGGACACTGAATTTGGAGCCAGAAAATATGGATTCACAACCCACTGCTGACATGGACTATTGATGGGAATTTAGGCAAACACCTCGACTTTTCTCAGCCTCAGTTTCCTTACTTATAAAATCAGGGTCTTGAACAGGATGAACTCTAAGGTCTTTTCCAGCTCTATAACTTTGATCTTAAGATCAATCATTCCATTATGAGCCTGTGAAGACGGAGATCACTGTAGATAATAATCAGTGAAAGACTGCTACTTCCCTTCATATTTTCATCAAGGATATTCTCAATCAAAGCATGTCTACATCATTCTCATAAAGATTTTATAGAGATGAAAAAGATGAGAAAAAAATTTATAGACTCACAGGTCAGTAGTTACTGACATTTTCTCTTGATTGCCTTTTAGGGGAAAAATAATACTGCCCTTGATATTTTTCTCCAAACGTTTGGTATCTTTCTCTCCTTAGGCTGTCTCGAAAATCAATTCTTTGATGATTCAGAAATGTACTTGTGATTTTTCCATGTATACATGACTTGATCCAGACATTTTTTCCTCACTTCATCTTCTTATAAACAATTTCTATTTCTTGAAGATCAGAGGCATTAGAGTTCAAATGTGTTAGTTCCACAAAAGAAAATGTTTCTTGTTGGATTCAATGTGGGAAGAAATGAATTCCTGGATACTTTTTTTGAGGAGTATATATATGTATTTACTCCATTTAGAAGTAACTTACTTTTTGCTTCTGATTTTATTTATAGCACAATTGTCAATATTTGTAAATTTAACTTTTTTGCACTAGTATGTCAACCCACTTACCGCTCATTGGACAAGGATCACACATGTACAGGTTCAATTTAATTAAATTTAAATTTCTAGATAGTTTAAAAGATAGCCTAAAAACCTTCATTGCATTTTCTATCATCCTTCCCACTATTCTGTCACCTACTTTGTAGAAATTTGTAGAAATGGCACATGTGTGAGTAGCAGATAGTAGTTTTGCTTTTAACAGCAGCTGAAGAATTCACCATCTAGTTCATTTTCCTTTTGGTGAAGAATCTTTCCATATTTATGCCATAGGTCCTTGAATAGTAGACCAAAACAGTTACTGGAATATTATCAATCATTTAATTAATCAAGTAGTAAACATAGTGCTTTATTAAGTACGATGTGCCAAGTACTGTGCTTGTTGCTTGGGATGTAATCGAAACAACCGGTGTGTCTCTCCCATTAATTGCAGAGCAGAGCTAAAAAGGTGTGCAATCTACCTATGTGGGATGGTCAGTTGAGTTGAGATGTAGAGAGCTGGGTTTGAGGAGAAGAAAAATGGCAAGTTGGACTGAAACACAGAATAGGGAGGGGAAATATGTACAACAAATTTGGAAAGCCACTAAGGCTACTTTATGAAGGACTTTTAAGAGCTAAAGAAAAATTTCTATTTGATTCTACAAGCAATAGAATGCTGCTGGAAGTCATTGAGTAAGGAAATGATGTGATCAGATCTGAGTTTAGAAAAAAATACTTTGACAAGACTATAAAGAATGATGCTGAGAGGTGACTCAGTCAGGAGGAACAATGAAGAAGCTGGTGCAATGATATAGATGAGAAGTGATAAAGACCTGAGCTGGAGGGGGGGTCTGTATAAATGCAGAGATATCTGATGGGAGGTTCTGACTGCTCCAAAATCACCTGTATTCTCACTTGCTATTCACATATGGGTCTTGTTTTCTCAATAAGAACGTGATCTCCCTTTATAGGAATGGATCTCAGAAGCCATCTTGTCCAACCTCCTCATTTCCTCATTAACCCAGAGAAGTTAAATGGTTTCCCAAGTTCACATAGCAATAATTCTCCACCTTCATTTCCCAATCCAGCATACTTTCTGCTCTACCAGACTACTTCTATTGTCTGCAGTCCAGTGTGTGAAGAAGAATTTTAATTTAAGTTGTTTTGATCCCAGGCAAAATTAATTTTGCCATTTAACTACCTAGTAGAACTTCAAACATCCCAAAAGATATCAGAGACAGATATGGCTAAAGTATTAACAATCAATGAAAAAGCATTTATTAAATGCCTACTATATTTCAAATTTTGCTCTCCACTGGAGATGCAAATATAAAGAGCAAAGAGGTCTCTGCTCTCAAGGAAATCATATTTTAGTGTGGAAGGCAATGCACAAAGGGAAGCAGTGATCATGGCATATTATGAATTATGATTAAAAAACTTATGAGGAGGGCGGGATGGTAAGTGTGACTGAAGGGGAGTAGATTGACACAACCCATCCAGGAACAATGACCAAGTTAATTGGATCAGGTTCATGGTTGCAGAATGACTGGGGAAGGAAAGAGGAGAAAAAGGAAGGTGGTGAGAGGAGATGGCAAGAGAGTTGGGATTGAAGTGCATGTCTAAAAAGAAGTACTTTGCCTCTCAGGTGCCGAGCAAAAATTTCTCTAGAAGAGGGGAATTTTTCCATTCATGGTGAAATTATACTATGACAGTAGTTGCCTTTTATGCCTGCTTGTAAAGCCACTCATGCATCTCTTAAGGTTGCCAAGAGTATCACCTATATAAGTAGTCAATATCTACTAGAGTTTAAGAGAACCTGTGTTGTCTTAGCTCTGTCTTCTCCGTGGATTTGTGTCTTTACCTTGCTGTATATTATATAACTTTAACTAGCCATCTGACCTGGAGCAAGTGACTTCTTTTTAGGATTAAGTGTACTTGTCTTTTAAATGAATGAGTTGAATTAGGTGATTTCCAAGGTCTTTTTTTGCCCTGTGTTATAACCTTCTCTATCTGAAGTCTCTGAAAGTTCTGACATTATTCTAAATTCTATGTTCTCATATCCTTTTGAGGACTAACATTCTAGCTACTAACGTGCTTTGTCTCAAAGTCCATTCCATCTCTCATCCACTATGTACCATCAAGTATAGGCTGTATGATGTTTGCTTGAACTGACAGCCTATTATAGCCTATCCATAGACCTTTTGTGAACCTAATTACCCAACAGAAGCCTCCTAACTCAATTAATCAGCTGGTAACAACTTTAATTTCTGAGACACTCCACTAAACCACTCACCTCAGTAATCACTCGAGTTTCTGCCAGGGAGCACATCTCACCCACTTTTGTTTATAACTGTTGAAATATTTTTAATCAAAATAATTAAATATGCTAAGTTTCCCTCAATTAGTAATACATTAAAAATTAAAAATGCTTAAATGAAGGCTGGCAGAGAAAAAGCCTTTTGCCTGAAGCTGAGTGCTGGTACTTAACCAGTTAGTTCCCTCCTCTTGGAGCTGAGTCTCTCAGATCTGATTCAACCACTTCAGAATGGTGGTTTTTTTCCCATCCAGGATTTTTCCAAACAATAGCACAAAACATTTTAGTGTTTTTATAGATCTACCCAGCAGCCCCTGGCATGAGGGGAGGAGAGAGTTTGGGAGCTCTCTCAGCTGATGAACTATGTGACATTAAGCTAGCTATCGCCTCTCTTTGGGGCTCCATTTCTGGATCTATCAAATGTGGAGATTCAATTAAATGTTCTCAAATGTACCATCCAGTTCCTCCAATTGCATGCTACTCTAAAAGAGAGGAAGTATGGTAGCCACAACAACAGCTATATTTGCAGTTAGAAGAGCAGAGACAAACATTCAGATTTTGGTCCCGATACATCTTAGCTTTGAGGCTTTGAGTAAGTGACTTACCCTTATAAATGAACTTCCTCCTTTATAAAATCAGGATGAGGATAACTGAAAGTAGCTGGGATCCATACTCTCTTGGCAATCTTACCAACTCCCATGGATTCATCTGTAATCTTTAGGCAGATCTCTCCCAATCATTCAATCAGTATTTAATGTTTCTTTTCCATATCAGATAACGGGGAAAATGGGGCAGCCAGATGGCTCAGTGGATAGAGTGCCGGATCTGAAGTCAGAAAGACCCCAAGTTCAAATGGGACCTCAGATAACTTTTTAACTCTGACCTCACAAATTTGCTGTGTGGACAATTCACTTCACCCTGTTTGCCTCAGTTTCCTCATCATAAAATGAACTGGGGAAAGAAATGGCAAACCACTCCAGTATCTTTACCAAGAAAATCCCAATTGGCATCATGAAGAGTCAGACATAACTGAAAAATGATGGAACAACAAGAACTGAGAAAGGGATCAGGGATACAAATACAATAGTGAGACAGGGCTATTGTTGAACTTATATTCTACTGGAGGAAGACGTTTTCATAGATAAAGAAATATAAGGTACATGAAAAATACATTGTGATGTTGAAGAGGTAATTGGTAGCTCAGGGAATGAGGAAAAGTAGATGGTGATTGAGCTGAAACTTAAAAGTATCTGGGGGTTTGAAAAAGCAGAGATAGGAAAACAGAGGACTTGGACTGAGGTGGAAGAAGGGACATGAATAAAGGGACATGACAAGCAGGTCACTGGCTGAGAGTGTGGACTGTGTGAGGAGGAATCATCTGCAATCACTCTAGAAAGATAGGGAAAGACCTCAGCTCAAAAAGTCTATGGTCTCCCATTGCATGTAGGACCATCACAGTCATCTTAACCCATTTCTTACCACTGGACTCCCATGATCTGGAGGAGAGAGAGAAGAGATTGTTCAGCTTTGCGTCACTAAAATTCAAATCCCTTGCAAGTCAAGACATCACCCAGGATGTCACTGATCCTCTTTGAGAAGGAAGGATGAACAACAACAGAAAAATAGGTTAGAACCACACTGTGAAGGGCATTGAATAACAAAGAGAAAAGTTTGCTTTTTAGTGTGAGGCAAAGGGAAATACAATTCTCTATCCTGAGCTCCATTCCCTAATATCCAGGTCCTAGCTACTTGTCTCTACCTAGGTATCCCATAAATGTTTTCAACTTAACATATCAAAGAAAGAACTCATTTTTCCTGTAGCCCCATCCCTTATTTTACCTTCTCTTTTTTAGTAAAGAGCACACCCAGTTTTTCAGGTCAGCCAGGTACACAACCAAGGGACTTCACTTTTACTCATTCATTCAATCAGTTTTCCTAGGCTTGTTGATTCTAGCTCCTCAATATCTTTTTTCTACTCACATCATGACCACGCTAGTAGAGGTCTTCATCAGCTCTGACTAAACTACTCTAAGCCCTCCATCACTGGTTTTTCTGCATCCAGTCTCTCCCATTTCAAATCCACCCATCATTTTGTTTAGATATTTCAGACATGTCTGACTCTGTGACCCCATTTGGGGTTTTCTTGGCAAAGAAGGTGGAGTGGTTGGCCATTTCCCTCTCCAGTTCATTTCACAAATGAGGAAACTGAGGCAAAAAAGTGATTTCCTCAGGATCACACAGCTAGTAAGCTGTACATGACATTCAATCTCCCACCTCCAGATTTTTGTATATAAGTTGCCTATATATCTATATCTATTTCTATAATATTCTCCTCATCTCTACATCTTGGAACTTCTTCAAGACTCAATTGGATTTGAACTCAGGAAGTTGAGTGATCTTGACTCCAGGCCTGGTGATCTGTGCACTCTGATGTCACCTAGCTGCCAGGTATTTTTAACTATTAAACTCAGGATTTCCACCCTATCCCTCTGCATTGACTTTAGGATAAAATACAAATTCCTATGTTCTCCATCTCAAGCTTTTCACAGCTTGGTTCTAGATTATTTGTCCAGCCTGATAGCATTTTCCTCCTAATCATGGATGCTGTGCTCAAGTCAAAGTGGATTGTTATTTGCTGTACATGACATTCAATCTCCCACCTCCAGATGTTTGGATGTAAGTTGTTCTCTATATCTATAATAGTCTCCTCATCTCTACATTTTGGAACTCCTTCAAGACTCAACTGAAATATACTTTCCAAGATGGCTTTCCTGATTCTCTGAGTTGTTAGGGACTCTCTAGATCACTTTCTTTTTATATTGTTTATATCCTGTATTTGCTTATATGAGAACATATTTCACCCCTTCCTTCACACCAATAGAAGGAAGAAGGTTAAGGGTTTTCTCACTATTACTTTTTCATCCCCAGTTCTAGCACTAGTTTGTTGATAGATTTGATTGAGGTTGAAATGAAATAATTCATTAAAGTACTTTTTTAAAGGGGTAGCTAGGTAATGCAGTGGATAGGGTACCAGGCACAGAGTCAGGAGGACCTGGATTCAAATCTGACATCAGACACTTCTTACTAGCTGTGTGGTTCTAGCCAAGTCACTTAACCTTGTTTTCCTCCATTTCATTTTCTGTAAAATAAGTTGGAGAAATGACCAACCATCCTGTTGTTTTTGCCAAAAAACACTAAAAGGAATTGCTCAGAAACATGACAGAAAATGACTAAATAACAACTTTTGTCAGGCCGTCCTGTAAGCATTTATTAAGCATTAACTATGTGTCTGAGACTACGTTAGGAGCTGTGGATACAAAGACAAAAGTGAAATAGTTCCTGCTTTCAAGGAGCTTATGTTTTATCAGAAATAACCTTTCCTCATTCATGGAACAAAGCAATGGGGCCCTTTCAGGTCTAACATTTGAAGATTCTATTTTTTTGTTTGTTTGTTTTGGTAAGGAAGTTGGGGTTGTGACTTATTTAGACTCACATAAATAGTAAGTATCAAGTGTCTAGATAGGTTTGAACTCAGATCCTCCTGACTTCAGGGCTTTATCCACTGTACCACCTACCTGCCCCTACTTCATGATTCTAATCCCCCTCATATTATAGATGCAGAAATTATGGGCTGTAAAGGGGAAGGAGCTCCCCCTATATTTATGATTTATATTTATTCCTGGAGGTAATTGGAAGCTACTGGAATCTGTTGAGTAAGAATTAGTCATGGTCAAATGTATATTTTTGATAGCACTTTGACAGCTAAGTGGAGAATAGATTGAAGTGGGGGACTTGGAGGGGATGGAGAAACGATGCAGGAAAACCCATTAAAAACCTATCGCCTACCCACTTCTTAACAGAGAGATAATCGGCACAAGATATAGGATGAGATATATATTATCAGACTCAGCTAATTTAGGAATTTGTTTTTCTTGCCTATACATATTTATTTAAATGGTTTAATTTTTCCTTTTTTTTTTTAATAATTGAGGATTCAGGGAGAATTGTAAGGGTAGCTGAAAGAAAAAATAAAAAGAAGATGGCCATTGGTACATTTTAAAATACCAACTTTAATATAGTAAGAAGGAAAAAAAAAACAAGAGATCAGGAAGCTGGAAGAATCACAAACAAAATAGTTTTAAACATTACCTATTTAATTTTGTACATTTTAAAAAGTGAGCTGTATATAATAGAGATACAAAGTTCCTTGACCAATATTTATTTTCCCCTTCTTCCTTTGTTCTGCTATAAAATGTGAAAATATCCACTTTGATGAATAAAATTTAAAAAAGAAAAGGAAGTTCTTCAAGAGTCCAGGAAACAGGTGATGACCTAGGACCCAATATAGATTGGTGGCTGGTCGAGAGATTTAGCAAGTGATGAGCTGGAAGGAAAGAACGAAAAAGTTGAGCTGAAAGTGACATTGAGGTTTTAAGCCTGGGTGATTGGGTTACTGGTGTTTCTGAGAGGATGTTCCTGAGTGTACCAAGGAAGTTAAAAAGAAGCTCAGCCCCGCGATGCATCTAGTGTAGTGAGAATACAGTTGCCAAGAGAGAGTCCATGATTTGGCCTTGGTTGTTTTTGACATCAACTATACATATTTCTCAGTTTTGTTTTTGTTTTTAACATGTCTAATTCATGATTGGTGATATTTTGTCTTCTACTTTCCACTCTTCCTTTTCCTCTCTCCTCCTTTCTCTTTCTCTGTCTCTGTGACTCTGTCTCTGTCTCTTTATCTCTCTTTTTTCCCTCTCTCTTCCCCTCTCTCCTTTTATCTCTGTGCCTACCCCTTTCCTCCTCTTTCTCCTTCTCCTCCAACTTTTTTTCTTTTTTTCTAGAGGTTACTGATGAAGCTATAAGTTCCTGTTTTGGAGCATCCCTGGGTATCCAATTCAAGATAGTGGAAGGTCAATTGATGGGCTCAAGATGTAAGAAAGATGGAACTGGATCCTACAGTAAGTCCCTCACAAACGCCTTAATTGCTTACCAAAACACCAAATTTCCACATTATCCATCACCTCCTGGTTTCCAAAGAATCAGAATCTTGGTATTGGAAGTAGCCTCCAAGGTCCAACTCATATCTGTATAAGAATCCCTTCAATAAACAAATCCAACAATTGGACAGCCAGACTTTGAAGACTTCCAGTGATAGGAGTTTACTATTCCCCAATGCAGCCCATTTTGCTTTTAGAGAGCTCTAAGTTGAATTTTTTTTTTCTCCTTTACCTCAGGCTCACATCCATTTCTCAGCAATGTCCATCCTTGCTCCTAGTTCAATGAAACCAAGTGGCATAGTCCAAATCTTACTCATGACCACACTTTGAATGCTTAGGATCATAAAACTCAAAAGGGCCACAGAGAAGTCTCTTTTAGATTTTTCATTTTACAAATAACTGAAGTAAAGTAATAACAGAAGCGATTTGTCCAATGTCACATGACAAATGAGAGTGAGATAGAATTTGAGACCAGGTCTTCTCACTCCAAAGCTCATGTCTGTTCAACCATAAACTGCCTCTTCAGATAGCTTTTGGGCCCCTCTAAGTCTTTTCTTCCCCCCGGCCTTAATGGCTCTTCAATCTTTCCTTGGATGGCATGAACCTGATTGAGTTCCTTCACCATACAAGTCACACTCTTTTGCATGCTCTCCAGATGATCAATATCCTCTCTAGAATATGGTACTAAAAGATTTGGACCTTTGTCTTTCTTTCTTCTTCTACTTTATCAATTACAAATATTTGTAATTATGCATTCGTAGATATCGGTGAATCTATATCCAATGTCCATTATCACCAGGCTGCCAGGGGTGTGAAGAATTTTTGGACACAAAAATCTCTGGAGCTAAGTTACTAAGTCAATGTGAACAATGTCAACTGGGGTCAAGAAGAAGCATATGAGTCATTGAAAGTAGAGATCATTCAATTAATGTGCATTTATTAAGTGCCATAAGTGTTAAGCCATAGTGGTATGCTCTCATCCTCTAGGAGGGCAAGGATTATGGATCTCTGAAATTTTTGCATCTCCCTCAGTGTCCAGCATGATAATTTGCAGAAACTAGGCATCTAAGAAATGCTATTTGAATTTAAATTTAGGATGATTATTAATGGAGTTGCCCCAGCCTTTCTTGGCCATTCTATCTGATCATTGAATTAGGTTTTTTCAGGGGAGAAGGTGAGGCAGAAGGAGGGATAGAATTGTGGTCAACAGCTATACAAGGTGAGGCACTAAGTAATTAAAATGTGTTACCAAATGATTGATTCAGTTTGGATCCAATTTCAAGAGTTCGAATGACTTAAATTAATCCAGACTCTGATATTTTCTAAGCAATAAATACTCCCTCAATTCAATGATCAATCCATCAGGATGAGTCAACCTTCCTCCCAAATGGATCATGACCCCTTAACTTATTTAGTAGACAGTTTTCAAGAACTGCTGTGCCAAAAGAAAGGAGACAAATCACTCTCCAGCTAATTTAAACACAAGACCCACTTTTTCACCTCCCATCTTTCCCAGACTCTGGGACCAGAGAGTTAAACCCAGCCAGCACTGGATCCCTACCTCCCTTTCCAGCTTAGGAGAAAATGTCAGAACTCGGGTCCAATGGCATGGCCTTTGAAAACATAGAGACACTGTGAAACCTGAATCAATCTTCTTTCTGTCTTTCTGTAACTCCCACCTTCTGCTCCTAATTCTACCTTCTGGGGTCAAGAAAATCAAACCTCTCCTTCTCCAAAAGGAATATTCCAGGATGAATTGACCAGCTGGAGAAAGGGGCTGCAGGGAAAAAGGGCCCTTTCTAGGTGAGAAGGATCCTGGACAGTGATGAAATCTGTAGAATCACAAGTAGTAGTGAGCCAGAGAACTGTGGGACTGTCACCTTCCTGGTCACCATCAAGGGAAGATCTATAGGAGCACAGTGGGAATTCTACACACATGTCAATGCAAAGCCACAGTCCTTTCATATAACATTAAACAACCCAAAGAGCATAGAATAGATCCTGCTTATACATATATAAACATCCTGGTATTCAGGCTGGGATCCCCTCAGCTAGTTCTCATTAGGGTTCCTAATATTAAGGATAATAAAAGCTGACATTTATAGAACACTAAAGTTTGTAAAGTGCTTTCTATACATTATCACATTTGAGCCATCTGAGAAGGTAGATATAGTTATCATCCCCATTTTACAGGTGAGAAAACTGAAGCTGATAGGAGTTCATTCACTTGCTCATGATTGACTGAGCCTGGATTTGTACTCAGAGCTCCTGAATCTAAGTCCAGTCCTGTATGGTCACCTGAGCTTCCAGCTTGACTGGCTCTGTATGTAAATCAACTTCACATTTGCCAGTCAATTGACAAGCATGTATTGTCCAGTACACACCAGACCCTGTGCTAGGTACACAGCACACAAGGATTTCTGGGCCAGTGACTTCTGCTTGACTCATGAGGCCATCCTAGAGCTAAGTTCTTCCGGTGCACCAGATTGAGTCTTTCCTGTATTGTAGTTTGCCTATTTGTTGCCACAGTTTAGTCCATGTGTATACAATTTCCTTTTGAGTCCAATCATCAGAGTGCTGTCCCAGAGAGAAGTTCTATCCAGGCAGAGATTAGGGGAAGGCCTGGATGGGAGTCCTATTGTCCAAACCAAATATTGGAAAGTTCCAAGAACAACAGCAGTAGATTGTGTGTGGATTACCCTTCTGTCACAAAGCCATTTAATTCGTCTGCCCAATATAACTCATCTTTCTGACAGTAGCAGGAGAACCTTTTCCAAACTCTGTATCTTTCCTCAGAGCACAGTGCTCTGCACACAGTAGGTATTTCACAATTCAGGTTTTTTTTTTAAAGAAAGACTGAATGGATGAATGAGTTTTCATCACACATCCCTGAGCTTAGCTATTCTGTCTTTGGGCTTACAATGACATTTTCCCATTCCACCAAGCACTCAGCACGTTCCATTTTTATTTCAGTTTCTATTCAGCTTGCCCTGCCATGAGATTCTATGTTCATGAGACCAGTGCCTATGCTTTCTCTAATTTTCCTTAATTCCCAACAGAATGTTCTGCAGACCTTGGCATTTAATGAGTTTTTTTTTTAAACTGAAAAGAACTCATATTAAGTCAACTAAACTCTATTTTTCATGTCATGGCAGAAAAGGCCTTGGAAGACCTGGGTGTTCAGGACATTATATCACGCGTGCGTGGTGGAATCGTTGGACCAGGCTCTGGCCTTTCCAACAACTGGGCAGCAGAGACGTATCTTTCCTGGGGGAGGTCGTTAAAGGATAATCCCGCTGTTATTGATTTTGAGGTAAGTCTTTTCTCAGTTGAAGAAACTCCACGGCCAGAAGGAATGAAAGTGAAGCAGACCAAATCATTTCACATTTTTTATTATGAGCCCATCAGAGAACAAGATTAAATGTAACGGGGCGCTGACCTGGTAGCCTCCCCTTTGCTTCACCAGAGGGAGTCCATTTCTCACCCAGAGTCCCTGAAGTGAGCTAGACCAGAAACTTCATATCTGGTCTCTGCCCGGATCCTTCTCAGAGGGCCTTGGCAAGTAAGACACTGATGGATAACTCCAAGAACATTCTCGGGGTTGGATTACATTCAATCACTATGCTTCTTGTATCCAAAGGAAATATATAAATAAGGAAAGGCTTGTCTATTCAACTAAGTGTCCTGATTAAAAGCTTTTGAAGGATAATATAATTGAATGTCCAATTCTCCTCCCTTTTATGGTTTTTTTTTAATGTTTAAGTATGTTTAAATATGTAAGTAAGTAAATAAGTTGGGATAGCATGGAAGCTGAAAGACTATAACTAGACAGTGAAATGAAGTATGATGAGAGATGGCTTAGATGTAGTAAGACTGATAAGGCATTCATCGGTCAAGGCACTGGAATCCCAGTGCAGAATACCCGAGATAAAAGCATTGGGTCCTACAAAGCACCATTTCTGATTCCCTGGATATTAGAGAGACAAGTAGTCTTTAGATGACATCTTCATGTCCCTTTCAGAGTTCTCTCAGATATGCTAGGAAGGCAGTGGGTTTCTGCTTAACCATGTTTAACCATATTAATAAACAAAGATTTAAGAGCAGGAGGAGGAAGGAGAGGAAATTCCTTTTTATTGGGTGTTCAAAAATTACTATAATATTTTCATTTCAAAGAACAGCAAATTTTAAGCCTGAGTATTGGCTGCACAAAATTACTTCTTTGACTTTATTAGTATTATTATTTAGTTTTTTAGACAGGCAATTGTGTGATCAGATACATTCACTCTGAGCTCCCAGCTAGGAAATTTCCTAATATTCAAGCAGAGATGATACTTTCTATCTAATTTTATATTTCTCTCTCTCTTTAGTTAACCCCTGGTCTCTTTAGAATAGAGGCAAAATTTCATTCACTGGAAATGTTTGGGTAATTAAGTAACACATTTAATTAGAGAAACTGTGGAAATCACTGGAAGAGAAAGTTTGGCAAAGATCTGACTTTTTCTTGGGACTTCAGTTACCTGGATCTTCTTCTCCAAAGATAACTGTAGAATCAGTAGCTTTCTTTGATATCTCCCTTATCCACAACAACTCAATCCTTTTTTATCCCTCAAAGGTGTGATTATATGACATACTTCAACCTTTTAATTTTAAGCCTTCAGAAACTCTCCTTATGATTCTTAGATAGCTTCTTCCTTTTATACAGTTTCAGTATGGTGTGATCCAGTCTCTCTCATAATTGGTTATGATTGGCTAAGGGAGGTATACAGGCCCTATTCAAATTACTTTCCTGATTATTTGATTTAAAGAAAATAATCTTTAATCAGGTAGAATAATTCATAAAGTCTCATTCATACAGATACAGATAAGAAAGAAAACAGGTTGGAATATAGCTATAGTGAATCTTGAAGCCAAAAAAGTTTGAGTTCAATTCATGCCTTTGATAAATACTAACTGTGTGATTTTGGATAAATCATTTAACCTCTCTGAACTCTAAGCAATTTTCTTTCTTTCTTTCTTTTTAATAGCTTTTTATTTACAAGTTATATGCATGGGTAATTTTATAGCATTGACAATTGCCAAACCTTTTGTTCCGATTTTTCCCCTCCTTTCCCCCACCCCCTCCCCTAGATGGCAGGATGACCAGTAGATATTAAATATATTAAAGTATAAATTAGATACACAATAAGTATACATGACCAAATCATTATTTTGCTGTACAAAAAGAATCGGACTCTCAAATATTGTACCATTAGTCTGTGAAGGAAATCCAAAATGCAGGCAGGCAAAAATATAGGGATTGGGAATTCAATGTAATGGTTCTTAGTCATCTCCCAGAATTCTTTTACTGGTTCAGTTCATTACTGCTCCATTGGAACTGATTTGGTTCATCTCATTGCTAAAGATGGCCACATCCATCAGAATTGATCATCATATAGTATTGTGCAATTTTCTAAGACTATAAATTGCAGTCCTTATTTGGATGTTCCACATATCACTGAAATAGTAATTTCAGTACTAATCTTTAACCTTTACATAAATATAACTTAAATCATAGGGAAGTATGACTTAATAGTCAGGAGTTGAGCCCAAGTTTTCTTGATAGTTTTTTATATACCCTAGGCAGGTGACTTAACAGGGTAGATGCTGGGCAATCCTAAATTTAAAAGTTGTAGAGCATTTGCTGATCTGCATTAATAGAAAATGTTTTCCCACTCTGATGAAATAGCAGAAAACAAAGAAAACTCATTCCAAATAGTTTGGTCATGTTCCTTCTTTTGAAGTAAACAAATATAATTAAACCAAAGATCCATGATAACATTCACCTTTCAATGTCAAATAAATGGAAAATGCATTATAAAGAGATAGGATGGATTAGTCTTAATTTTGTTTCTCTGCCAATAAATGAAAAACTGATTTTGCAGGCACCTGAAAATTGTGGAGGTGCTGGAAATTGCTATCACTGAGTGATGAGTGATTTGGGCCTAAACTGAAAAATTCATATCCATGAATTCTGAAACTTCTGAATTCTGAAACTTCCATGGCCAAAAGCGAAATTCTGTTGCTTTCCTTGAAGAAAACTTCAAGGTAAAGACTGAGAATTATGGTTTAGGTGAATAGTAAATATATCACTTGCTGTGTTCCCGAGAAAGATTTAAGGATTCACTGAAGAGGAAGACTTGGAGGAAGTGAAAAGTAAAGCATGTTTGTCAATATATTCCAAGGGTGACTGGTTGCTGAGATAACTGACTTCTGCAGGGGTCATTCTCTTAACTTCTGTATCAATCAATCCATCTCTATGCTAAGTAACATTCAAAGTCCTAGGATACACAGGAAAATGAAACAATTCCTGCCCCTGAGAAGTTTGTATTGCATTGGGGGAGGTGACATGTACATGTATGAGTATATATAACATATATATAATATCAATTCAAATCTTTTTATTTATGATAAAGAGGCACTTACATCTATGGGAATCAGGAAAAGCTTCTTCTAGAAGGTAGATTACAGTCATACCTCAGAACATTGTGTTTCAGATGGGAATTTAGGAATGGATTCACTTGTAAATCATATTTAATCTCAGGCCATTAACCTGGATTATTTAGTTTATAACTAACCCCTAATTCATTTTAGCCTCCAACAGTATCTAAGATCTAACAGGGTCTCTCCAGGCAGATCAAAGATGTGCCATTGGTCTGCTGGCCTGGTGATAGTCATCTGTTGACAAAAATAGGACATAAATAATCTGCTCCACCAGTAATGGGGGGTTAGACCAACTGATAACTACAGAGTTCTGATTTCTTGAAGTCAATTCCTGTGAGTATTTACTTTCAGTTAATATCTTACGTTCAGTTCATCCAGAATTAAAAGTCACTGAAGAAGTCCTAAATATGCTGAGAGAAGATAGAATAAGAGATAATAATAATGGACATTTCTATAGCCTTTTAAGGTTTCCAAAGCCTCTTACTTTCTGTAAGTCATTTAATTCTCACAATAGCTCTAGAAGGTAGGTACTGTAGGTATTATTGTCTTTATTTGACAAGTGAGGAAAACGTTATTCAGACAGGTGAAGTGATTGATTCATAGTCACCTGTGGCTAATTCTCAAAGGACAGATTCCCTTCCAGTATCTCCTGACTCTCACTTCAGTGCTCTTTCTACCATATTATGACCAGCAGTAGTCAGGGCTCCTTTCCTGCCTCCTATGAGTCCATACTGCTGCTAGAATAGCATCCTCCTACTTCTATTATTATAAGGGCACTTTCACAGCTGCTGGTGATTGTAGTCTAAAAGCAGAGAATCCCTGGCACTAGGGACTATAGTCAAAGTTCAAAACCAGCTTCCATAAATCACAGGTATAGACCTGTTCCCAGATCAACTATCAGTCCTGACAAAGTAGACACAGGTGACAAAGTACACACAGGTCTGATCTAATATCAGCACAAGGAATCTCTCCATGTTGGTTATGATGCTCAGTCTTTTTCTGCTTGGTTGGGGAGTGAGTACACTATGGATGGAAGTTGATTCTGTGAATGGATAGAGCAATGAAATTTGTGTGAGGTCTAGGACCCCAGAGAAAGTATGCTCCTGTAGGATCCAGTGTATTGTTAACATTAGGGTATTTCATTCAATAAAGCTCTTAAGCAATAGTTCCAGCTTTGTTTTCTTTTCCCGTAGGATAGTAAGAACTTTTGGAGGGCATTTTTCTGGTGTACGGATCTCTACTTGAGCTAGATTACCAAGGAGAGCAATTCATGATGATAACTGGTATTAACTGACTGGCCAGACTTATGAGGAATAGTATGGTTCCAAGGTCCCCCGTTCTCTAATGAGAGCTCCCATAAATGCACGCAGGTGCAAGCTTGTCAGATGAGCCCTCAAGGTTAGCACCATGGTCAGCAACTTACTGTAAGCTTCAGTGGCTGGCACAGCTCTCCTATCAGACTCAAATACCCTAGAATCAGAAGTGAGCCTTATAATAGTCTTCACATATTTTAGAAAAAACCAAATAGGAGGAACTTTAGATCTGTTCCATTTGGTCAGAGAAAGCAGAACAATGGATGAAAGTTACCGATAAACCCGTTTAGATTTCATAGTACTGTAGGGATTGAATCCGTGTTTTCTTTGATATAAGGAGCTCCTGGTAAGAAATTTCATCTATAAATGCAGATTGGCACTTTCTCATCAATGTATAGATTTAGAGAATTGCTTAGAGAAGTGAAGGTTAGATAATCTGACTCTGGTGTCAGTGGTAGGATTCAGTTTCCTCTCTTGAAAGCTTCCAAACTATAAACAAAGAAACAAACAACAACAAAACAGCCAAACAAACTATATATATATATACACACATACACATATATAAACCCTCAACCCTCTTAATATCACTATGTAACACCTGAATGGAAATGGGAGGTTTTACATTAGTGGAAACCTTCAATCAAAAGCAAAATGATCACTTGTTGGAGATGTCACATAGCTAAAATTTCAAAAAAGAAGAGGCAAGGTTTTATGGCTGTGGAAGCTTGAACTTGACACGGAAGCATAATTGAACCTTATTTGGGCAGGTAGATAAAAGGGGAAAGGGCAAGTCCTTTGATTTCAGTTTCTTCACCTATGTTTTTAGTCAAGTAAGGGTTTTGAATTCTATTTTTCTTATTTATTACCCGTGGGACTCTGGATAAGTCATTTCATCTTTCTCGGCCTTTGTTTCCTCATTTGTCCATGTGTAAAAAGAGGGAGTTGGACTAGGTAACATCTCAAGTCCTTTAATCAATGATCGTGTGGTCAGATGATCCTATGATTTGGATTAAAATACTGAGTCTGCTGCTTCCTAGCTGAAGCCATGATTCTTTACCTGCTTAATAAAATGGATTGGTTGGACTAAGCGAACTTGAAAGTCCCTATATTCTACAATTGTTCTCTCAATCTTGTTGTTCTACTGAAGATTCCCCTCCTCCTTTGCCTTCTCTTTCCACCTCCCTGTCTCTCTGTCTCTTTATGTCTCTGTCTGTCTTTCTCTCCCTCCCTCCCTCCCACAGCAAAGCTGAACAAACATGGTGGGGAAAACATGATGGAAGTAGCTTGAGCTCCTCTCACCCTCAACCCTATTAGCAGGGTAAATGGAAAATTGTCCCACAGGCTGGGGCTGGCCCTGGAGATAAGAGGCTCCATTAGTGAGAAACCTGCTTTCCTAACTGCCACCCTCGCAGCTGTGGAGTGACCCCATTTCTTCTGTAAATTCCCCAGCAATTGGTGGCCAAATTCTCTGCAATCTTCCTGGAAACCAATTGGCAACCTCTCAGCTGGCTGCCGGAGCAGCCCTCCCATTATGACGGTGGCTGCAGGCCACTGCTGGGCTGCCCCCATCCTCCAAGAAATTTCCTTATCTCAGCCCCAGGCTTATTTGTTCAAGGTCTTTGTGCGGTTTCCCAGGGCTCCATTCAAGGTCACCAGAAGTTATCTGCTGATGTCCTCATCATACTGCTCGGTGTGTGTGTGAGAGAGAAGGAAGTTTCTGTGCTTTTCAGGTCTTGGCGGCCAACTGTGATGGGCATCAAGGCAAGCGGGTTCTGTTTCTGGCCCGGCCATTGACTGGTTGTGTTTTTTCAGGCAAATTTCTTCTTCAGATCTCATTTTCCTCATTTATAATAAAATAGTTTGACCAAATGATCCCTAAGATAGGAACTTCCAGATAGGAAATGAAAAGTTCTGCAATCAATACAGTTAGAAAGTACTTCAGAAGCCATCTAGTTCAACCTTCTCTTAGTTGACAGATGAAGAAACTGAGGCACAGAAAGATTAATTATTTGTTTCCAGGTCACAATAATAATAAGTAGCAGAGGCAGAATTTGAAGACAGATTTTCTGATTCCAAATAGCACCCGGAATATCAGAGACTCATACATCTAACATTTGAAGAGAACTCAGAGATCATCTAGTTTAATGTCTCCATTTTACAGATGAGGAACTTGAGGGCAAGCGAAATTAAATGATTTACCCAAGATCACAAGGCAATGAGTAGTCAAGTTAGGACTTGAACTCAGATCCTGTGATTCTACAATATTCTCTGATACTGTGTTTCTTTAAATTTGGGGCAGCTAGGTATCATCATATTGCATAAAGCACTAGGCTTAGAATCAGGAAAACTCATGTTCATAAGTGCAAATCCAGCCTTTGATACTAACTGTGTGATCCTGGGCAAGTCACTTTACCCTGTTTGCCTCAGTTTCCTCATCTGTAAAATGAGCTGGAGAAGAAAATGACAGACTATTTCAATAACCAAATGGGACCTGAATGAAATGAGTGAACAAGAAGCAACAAAATCTTTGAAATGTCATTTGGTATAAATGCGTTTTCTGAACTTGGAATTGTAGCACCTAGACTCCTACATGGCTGGTTCCATCACTTATTGCCTGTGTGATCTTAGAGAAAATCAATCACCTTGAGTCTTTCCTCACACAAACAGTGAGGATCACCATGTTTGTAGTGTCTACTTTACAGGTGATGGTTGTAAAGTGGAAAAGGCAATACAGATAACTCCATGTCTTATTTCATGAAGCTTCAAAAAGCAGAACAGTGGGTTTCTACCCATCCTACCAGTAGAAAATGGATTTCAATATGCTAGAGAAATAGTTATTAGCTTTCGCTCTCGAAAAGAACCAAATGATATCACCGTGCTAGAGTCCGTTACAGTGTAAATCATTTAATTAAATACTCAAAAAGCTCCGCCGCAGATTGGACACCAATAGTCCCTTTGAACACTTATGGTAGACTCTATAACTTTGCACCTTTTGCATTTCTTCTGAGCTAATTCAATTCTGTTTGGCTCATAGAGCACAGCGTCTTCTGTGATGAGGGCACGCCATGCTGGGGGATCTTGTGCCAGTGCTTCCCATGTCATACAAGTGATTCTAAAGTTCCTAAGAGATATTTTGAGAGTGTCCTTGTATTGCTTTTTCTGACCACTCTGTGAGCACTTGCCCTGGTGCGTTCTCCTTAAAATAATATTTTTGGCAAGCATTTATTTGGCATTTGAACAGTGGGTCAGCCTGGTGGAGTTGTGCTCTCTCTGCAGTAGATTTGGAATGCTTGACAATCAAAAAAGAGCCTCAGTGTCTAGTATTTGATCCTGTCAAGTGATCTTCAGAATATTCCTAAGGCAGTTTAGAGCCATCTTAAATCATGGGCCCTAGGCTATAGAGAAAAGTGTCTTAAAATCAGGCCCACTGAGTATGATTCCCATGACCACATGGGAGCCACTCCCTGAGATAACATTTCAATAGATATACAATTTTATGAAAATTAGAAGTGACTTCAAAACTGGGAAGGTTAAAAACAAAAGGCCCCAAGGATATTTGCATCTTGTGGCCACAGTAGCTGGTATATGGTTGGTACTTAATATATGCTTCTTGGTGATTCGCTATTAAATTTTCCCTTTTCTTACATTTCCAGTAAAGTATCAGTTCCTTGAGCAGGAACTGGGTTTCCTCTTGTCTTTGTATTACGAATGTCTAGCACGATGCCTTGAAAGCAGGAAGCACTATATACTTGGTGAACAGAATTGTATTGGCCAAGGCTCCTTAAGGGGATTAAACTCCACCCTTCTGACTCCATATTCAGTGTATTTTCTACTGTCCCAAACACCTCTCCTGTTTCCAACAGCTCCTGCCCATCTTTACTGTGTTACGCCATAGCAACCTGGGCCACCACGAACGTAAATGGCAGAACCTGAGGCGGGCGCTGGATGAGTATCTGGCAGAGCACGACTCTTGCCGTTGCGGACCTTGCGTCAATAATGGTGAGCCCGTCCTCAAGGGCACCAGCTGCCTGTGCCAGTGTCCCCAGGGTCGATCTGGCTCTGCCTGTGAGAGAATGGAACAACAGGGTAAGTAAGACCTCTCCTATCTCTCTTCTCCTCCATTCCCTTCTCTCCTTGCAGCAGAGATGAGGCTCTTGGAGTCCAGGGATGACTTTGCACAGAATATTAGAATGTCTCTGATTTTGCTTTGCTGTCCCCACGCTTCCCCTTTCTACATCCTCAAAGTCTTCTCTGGGTGACCATTAATCTCCCTCTAGTGTCCTCCTCAACCCATCTCTAACCCTGGTCTTTAAGAGAGAAGCTAAAAGACTGAAATCCAGGTGGAAAGAACACATAAGGGCCGTAACATCCTAGCTTTAGAGCTGAAGAGGACCTTTGCACAAGCTACTATCTGCTCCTCCTTTTACAGAGGAGGAAACTGAGGCTCAAAGGAGGAAACTGACTTTCCAAAGTTACATGGGGAGTAATTCAGATCCACATACACATCTTCTGACTTCAAACTCTCCATGCTTTCCACCAAACTATGGCGTCCCTAATTTAACTGATAAAAATTGGGTTGCCTCTTTGACCAAAGTGGTATACGACCTTAATTCAGGCTCTTATTGCCTTTCACTTCATTTCCTTCTCAGATGCTACTGTCCCTCCTTCCCCTCCAACCCATCGTCCAGCTTTTTACCTGATAATTTTCCATTTTTGACACAGAAGAAGGTATTTGGTGAAATGGGAGAAATTTGGTGAAAATTTGGTGAAAAGTTCGTGGCTTCCCAAGTCAGACTACATCGTATTCACTTACCCTAAAAGGCGGTGTTCTATAGTGTGAATGCCCCTTTTTTTTTTGGAATCAAAAGACCTGGATTCTTGCCTTAGTCCCAAATACCCAGCACTAAACATCTATGAATCTAATTTCTATCTTCACTACTTATGAGCTGGGTGATATTTAGTAAATCCTTTTCCTTTCTGAGTCTCTATTCTCTTATATAAGAAATGGGGCTACCAATTTTTCTCTTCCCTACCTTATGCATGGAGGTAACAGGATGGTTCAGTGGTTAGATCACTGCTCCTCCTGTTATAAAGATCAAAGCTCATATCCTGTCTCACATGCTTATCGATTTTTTGACCACTGCTAGTTGCTGAGTTGGTTTCATCATCTGTAAAAAGTTGATAATAATAGCATTTACTCCCCAAGGATCAAATACTATAGTATTTGTAAAGTATAGTACTTTGCAAATCTTACAAATCACTGTATAAATTCTGTCATTTATAGTATTAGCAAAAGCATTAGTATTATATATTGGTTGAGAATCAGGTGAGATAATGCAAATAAAACACTTTGGAAGTATAAAGGGTCACAGAGATGTGGTTGATGATGATGATGATGATTTTTAGAACTTCATGGATTTAAGAAACTCCCAGATAAGGAAATTCCCTCTACAATATAATCGGGCCCCACCTAAGCAAAGTGCAGCATAAGCCATTTTCCAAGTTAGGTAACATGATTTATCTACTTCTGTATGCACCCAAATCAGGACCCAAATTCAATGCTTCCTTGCTTTGAGTCTGGATCTCCATCCATTACTCCATACTGTCTCTTACTTACTACTATTACTAATAAAATAATATTATTACTATTATCATATAGAAATACAAGGAAGTCACTAAATGTATCCCAAAATGCACACCCAAAATCTTTAGACCGGATTCCCAGGGAAAGCTTTCCAAATATAGAGAGATCTAACAGAAGAGATCCAAATCATGTGAAAATGGAATAAGGGACAGACTTTCCCCACATTCAGTCCCTAAAGCCCCTTGCAGTTCTCACATTCTAAAAATGCTATATTTCTCTCATTTTCGTCACCTTGGCTCTTCGTATCTCTGTGACAAAATGAGATGAGAACAAGATTGTTTGGAAATTTTTTTTTACTGTTGTTGTTATTATTATTATTATTAAATTGTCTTCCTGTGATGTGCAGAATGAGTCCAGTAAAGAAACTGTAGACTGGGCAGTGACACCAAATCAATGGATTGGAGCCGCTCAGCCTCCAGGACAATGATACCCTGACATAGGAAAACAAAGACCTTGGAGAGTTTCTACTTTGATCTTTAGTAAAGATAAGGAGAACAGGCCAAGAAAGGCTCTTAAATGGCCAAATTCTGTGTTTGGGAGAGAATAGACCAAGTCATTATATGCACATCTCACCAGCGTCAGGGAAGGAAAAGAGTGGGAGCTATGAGGGTATCGATCTATTTGCCAGGAAGTATTAGGGTGCTCTTCCAGGGGTCCTGGTACCTTCTGCTGGATTTGTGTTAAAGGGATTAAGCTTCTGTTGATTTCTGGCATCCAATATTGAGATTGTGCTAAGTAGAAAGTGGTCTCAGGAGGCCCGAGAGACAATTAGTTGAATTGGGATTTCTTGGGAAAAAATTAAATCCATGCCTGAAGAGTCAGCACTGAATCAGGACTTATTATCATAAAATGTCAGAACTGGGAGGGGACCCAGGATGTAGAAATTTAGAACTGAAGGAGCTTTAGATAACCTTTAATCCAACCCCATCATTTGATCAATGAGGAAGCTGAGGTTTAGGGAGGATCAGTGACTCACTCAAAACCACACAAATCAAAGATGGATTCAAACCTGGGTATACTGGCTCCAAGTTCACACGGTTGTATTTCCTCAATTTGTTCCACTTGCAAGGTCCTCTCTGAGAATGAAGGAGAAACAACAATAATCTACTTGTTATGTTCTCCTGGAAAAACAAGAAGATACAGAGGGAAATTCAGACTTGATGTCAGGAAAGCTTTCGAACAACGCCAATCGTCTCCCAATGGGCGGCCCATCTCAAGAGTGGTGGTCTTTCTTCAATGGCCATCTTCAACAAGAGACTAGATGTGCCCATTGCACATGTCATGGAGATTCTTTCTGGGAGATAGTTTAAACTAAATTTCCGTGATTCTGTGATTTCCAGCATATAAAAGGAAGTAAGAAAAGACCCAGAGATGGGAAGATTAAAAAAAAAATTTCCTGAGTTGTGTTCTAAAGATTCAAGACCTCTCTACCTTGGGTTCTAGTGCCAGTCCCTCCTCCATATTGGCCAAGAACAGATTTATTTTCCTTTGTGACAAAACTACCTTATTTTCTTTTTCTTCTTTTAAGTTTGTTCTTTCTCTCTCTAAGACTTGCAATATTTCAGTGCCTCCCATTTCTTCTTTTCAATTATATATAACCCATATCACAGTCTTATAAGTAATTTATAGTAGACTCTGATATCTCCATACAATCCAGCTGGGACCCTCCAATGGGAGGCCCTTTGGGCTGAAGAGCTATGTCTTTCTGAAGTTTTGTATATGTCAGGCATTTCAGAAACATTTGCTTTTGAAAGAAAAAAATGGGTATCAGGAAGTGGGGTCCAGAGCAAGGACAAATATGGTCTAGTCTGAAATTTGTCTAGATCATTGCTCTATTTTTCATAATTATTCTCACATGCAAATCAAGTTGCATTATATGTCATATTGATTCTGGGTAATTCATTTCACCTGAGTCTCAGTTTCCTCATCTGTAAAATGGGAATAATCTCTGTAATATCAGCCCTAAATTAATGAGGTCTCTCCATATGTAAAGTGTTTTGAAAATTTTAAAGTGCTATATAAATCTCAGTAACTGTTGCCATTATTATTGGGATTATAAGCTTGAAGGTCTAGAAAGGACCTCAGAGACCATCTATCTAGTCCAGCCTTCTCTTTTTTGTAGATAAGAAAACTAAGGACCAAAAATTTAACCTTACCACATGATAATTTGTTATTATTGAATTTCAGAGTTGAAGGGATTTCAAAATTAGGGGTCAGTGGCTAGATAGTAAACCCTAAAGATGGGCTTGGTTGAGACCAGATAATTAATGCCAGATGCGTGAGCGGCATTCCTAAGCTAATCAAGATATCTAAAAAAAGGTCCTGGGGTCCTTTATCGATATCAGCCTTGGGGGGAAGTTTGTAGTGGGAGCTTCTTTATCATGACCACAAAGTGATGGGAGATTATAACATTAAGTAAGGCAACAGGAGGAGAAAGACTCTCTGTACCTAGAATAGGTCAAGAATTCATCCCATTAAAAACTGCAGGCCTTATCCATCTGATATAGAGTTAACAGTAGGGAAGTAAGACTGCTTCTATGGGTATTAGGATGGCCATTTAGCTCAAGTGATTCCAAATTGGAGCCCTCTCATTATAATCTAACATGAAAATATAATCAAACAACAATATCAAAAAATGAAATTTAAAAATTATCATTCCCCTCCCAGCAGAATAGAAGCTCCTTGAGGGCCTGGATTATTAGTTTTTTGTCTTTTTATGACTCCAAATTTAGTCCATTTTGTGCCATAGAATATGTCAGTCTGTGGAGACTGCTCCCACAGCAGGGGCAGTCTAAACACTTGCTGAATTGAATTGATTGAACTTAAAAGGGACTCAATCACCTGGATGAGCAGGATTTGGATAGGACCAGGACAGGTTGGAATTCACCTTTTTTAGTATAACGATCATGACGTAAATAAAAAAGAATAATAGCAATCAAGCAAACTCCAACAAAGCACCTATTATATGTGAGGCACTATACTAGGTATTGGGAAAACAGGTGCAAAGAGTGACGCAATCTCCCCAATGAGATTAATTTGTATTTCTGTTATCTATAACATATACAACAAAAGAACATCCAAGTTCTTCTTGAATGCCTTCAGTTTTAGGGAAAATCACCACTTCCTCAGGAAGCCCTTTCTCCTTTATTAATATCTCTAAGTATTTGGAAGTTTTTTCCTTATACTTAATTTGCCTCTAATATTCATTCATTGCCATCTGGGTCAGGAAGGGCAAGTCTAATCCCTTTATCATGTGAAATCCTTTCAAATAGTTGAAGAAAGCTACCATATCCTCCTATGAGCTTTGTCTTCTCCAGGAAAAAAAAAATATGGTTCCTTCAAAACATCCTTATATGGCATGAATTCAAGATCCTTTATGACACAGGTTGTTTTTCTCTGTATTTACTCCAACTTAACGAATTCCTTGTTAGACCACGGTGCCTAAAAAATCAACAACATACTACAGTTGTGGCCTGATCATTGTGGAAGATGGGGAACAATCAACATCCCAGGCCAGATATTTTCTCCCTTTTTATGTACCCATTTACTTCATTGTATCATAGGTTCATATTGAATTTATAAGATATTCTCCAGTACTGACAGGGATGTTATTTTTTTCCTGGTGTTTTTGAGGAAATTTCTCTGAAAGCTGTAAAGTCCTTCAGAAGTGTGAGTGAGACTTCTTGCTATTTTCCAGAAGATGAGACTAAAATGACTTTCTTTTCCCTTGGATTGATGATAATTTTTATTGGCAAAGGAAATACTTTTGTACTTGTATAGATTCACCTCCAGGGAAAATGTCACTGTGATGGTCAGCCTAAAACTGTGTCCCTCATCTTGGCATCCTTCCAAAAGAGAAGAAAGAAAGGAATGAAGCAAAACAACTAGTAAAGAAGGAGGGGAAGAATTAGAGGAAGGAAGGAAGGAAGAAAAGAAAGAAAGAAGAAAGGAAGAAAGGAAGGAAAAGAGTGAAAGAGAGAGAGAAAAAGAAAGAATAATGAAAGAAAGAAAGAAGGATTGGATAGAGAACTGGACTTAAAATTTAGAAGAATTGGTCTTCTTTTCCTTCTTCTCTTCTTCTCCTCCTTCTTCTATTCTCCTTCTCCTCCTTCTCCTCCTTCTCCTTCTTCTCCTTCTCCTTCTCCTTCTCCTTCTCCTTCTCCTTCTCCTTCTCCTTCTCCTTCTCCTTCTCCTTCTCCTCCTCCTTTTTCTATTTTCCTCCTCCTCCTCCTCCTCCTCCTTCTCTTTTTCTCCTTCTCTTCTCTCCTTTTCTTCTTCCCTTTTCCTATTCTTCCTCTTCCTTCTCTTCCTCCTCCTCCTTGTCCTCCTCCTCCTCCTCTTTTTTGTTCTCTTCAAAGCAAAGGAGCAATAACTTCTTGTCTTTCCTTAAGGATGATTTCATTCTTCATATAGTAGAGGAGTCAACAGATCTTGTTATCACTAACAAGCAAACACTGGTTGCTGGGATAGAAAGATGAGAATTTGATGGATGACGGTGGGAAGTGAGCATACCATTATAATTGCAATAGAAAATAGGAGGGGAGCCTGAATAATAAATGAATCAACCAGTTTACATATATATTCACTATATGTATATAAATATGGATATGTGCATGTATCTACATTAAATGTGTATACATTTATGTGTATACACATATAATATATGTATTATATAACATATATAATATATGGGTAATACAATGTGTTATCTATAATATATGTAATCATAACAATAAGCATATAAATTTGTATATCAAACACTTGTGTATTATATATATAATACACACATACACATACATATACACGTAAATAGCTTGCTGTATTCCAAGTACTGAGCTAAACACAAGAATAGTTTAAAGGCACATAGTCCAGACAACACGCAAACAATTATGTGTCAATGAGATAGGCTAAATAGGAAATGATTAATAGAAGATATTACTATAAGGAGTGCTGAGAAAGGTCTCTTGCAGAAGATAATTAGCCGACTTTGAAGGAAGTCAAAGAGGTTGGGATGCAGTAACAAGGAGGGAAACAGACCAGAGCAGTCAGGGGGGATGGCCACAAAAATGCTCTGAGTTCAGAGATGGAGAAACCTGTTTGAGGAACAGTAAAAAGCCCAGTGTTACAGAATAATTTAGGCCTTCTAGATTTGCAGAATCCTCCTGGATTCCCTAGCCTTGAGAGAACAGAGATGTAGGAACTCAAGGATTAAAATTCTACAAGGAAAGTGAGACTGGGGAGACGGGCGACTGGAAATTTCATCAAGGATGAAATCCTGAAAGCAAAACAGAGAGGAGCAATACCAATGAGAGGAAAAGGGAGTCATCTAAAGAGATTGATGTGAATGTACAGGCAACTTGTCAAGCAAACTCTGGTTTTAAAAAGACACATCCAGAAGATGGAAGCAAGGGCCTCTAATGAGGGATCAATACAGACCCATGGCATGGTCATAGAAGAAAAATGGCTGGAGCCCTGAGCCTTTGAAGGAGGAAGGAAAACAACCAACAACAACAATGACAATGGGATTTTAAAAAATCTATATTGGGGAAAAGAGGAGAATTAAAAGGGATCAAATGATTCTAACTGGTGGTGAAGAGGAACCACAGCTGGCCAGCTCTTATTTTGTGTCTGTTTTCTCTGCCAAGAAAAATGATCTTTGGATAAGTTAAGGACAAAGCCATAATGGCTAACAGAGAATTGATCATCACGATCAGCAAGCCAGTTGTCAGAGAATGCCAAACTTCCTCTGAGAATTCAGATTTCCAGATGCAGATGAACTGTATCCTGTGGGACTGAAAGAGCCGACTGATGTTGTGGCTGAACTTTGGTCAATGATATTTGGAAGGTCATGTAGCATGAGAGAGTGGAGGAAGGTGAGTGTTGTTCTAATGTCCAAAAAAGGGAGAATGAGATCTTAGAGCTAGAGCTGAAAGGGAACCCAGTGTCTGTTAGTCTATCCCTTTCATTTAACATAGGAGGATAGATGTTAAGTGGCCTGTTGGAAGCCATACTGGTGGTGTAGACCTCCAGTTTGTGGGGAATGGTGGGGAATTTTTACTCAGGCCCCTGACGCTAGAGTCAGCACATGTTTTCCTTATACTTTACCATAAAGTAGAATATAGACTATGGGTTATATAGAATGTGGGCTCTTTAGGAGCAGGGTCTGTCTCAATTATTTGTTGGTATCCCCAACACTTGGCACAGTAAGGGCTTAACAGATGTTTCATTCATTCATTAACTCAGTGATCTTGATTTTAATTCACACACATACACACATATACACACATTTTATTTATATATATATATGTAATATGAAATCATGAATATTCTATATAGCTTATTTTTAATATTTAGCAAATTTGACACATTTTAAACATTTATTTAACTAATTCAACACATTAGTTCCCTATTCCACCACCAGAAAAGTAAAACAAGTATTAGGCTTTTATTCTTGATAAAATTCTAGAAATTCAGTCTTTAAAGGGATGATTAATGAACATTTAGAAAAGAAGCTATGGTAACAAAAGGTGAGGTATAGATTTGTTCAAAAACACATCGCCCCAAATTTATTGACTTTTTAGACAAGATCAGACCTTGTATTAGCAGAATGATTTGGATACAACATTTGATAAAATCTCACATGCTTTTCTTGTAAGAAATGTGGTATAGACAGTTAAGGCTGGCAAAGTGTTTTACAAATATTGATTCATGTTATCCTCACAAAATCCTGTAGGTGGATACTATTAGTATCTCCATTTTAAAGTGGATGAACCTGAAGAAGGCAGTTTAAGGTACTTCTCCAGGGTCACATAGCTATTAAATATCTAAAGTGGAATTTGAAACGAGGCCTCCTTGACTATAAGTCCAGCACTCTATCTGATCAGGGATTTTTACTCAGCCTTAATCACATTGGGTATTGCCTCAGTCAAACTGAATCCTGATAAAGACCTAGCTTCAAAAGGCCCAGGTCTCCCCTTGCATTGAGGGCCATCTCTAGTTATTCTGATCTATATCTTGCCACTGGGCTCAGATGGCTCTGGAGGAGAAAGTGAGTCACAGTCCTCCGTCACTTAAATCCAAATCACTTACATGTCATGGCATCACCTCCCTGATGTCAATCTCTATGAGTAGGAGTAGTGGCTGTCCCACTGGGGACCCAACTGGGAATGCCCATTTGGACAATACAGCTTTTCAGTTCCCTTCTATTCCCTTCCCTTCTCCCTTTCCTCTCCTTTTCCCTTCCCTTCACCCCTCTGACAAAACCCTCTTTCAATGCCAAATATTTATAAAGAGGAAAAAAGAAAAATTTAGCAAAATTAACCATAATATCATTGTTCTATCCCATCATTAGAATGTGAAGGGCTGGCTTGCTTTTCCTATTTTCCTTTCCTTCCTTTTTCTCTTCCCTTCCATTTTCCTTCCCTTCTCTTCCCTTCTCCTTTCTCTTTCCTTTCCCTCCTCTTTATCCTTCCCTTCCTTTCCCTTTTCCCTTTCCTTCCCCTTTCCCTTTGCTTCTCTTTCTTTTTCCCTTCCCTTTTCTTCTCTTCTTTTCCCTTTTCTTCTCTTCTTTTCTCTTTCCTTCTCTTCCCTTTTCTTTATCCTTCCCTTCCCTTCCCACAGTCTATATATGGTATCACACCCTTACCTGAACGGTAGATGTCTGCTCAAAGGAATGTAAATTTTGATTGCTGAAATCTTGCAAGATATCTTTGAGAGTCATTTCATAGATTTTAAAATCTAGAGTTGGAAGGAGAATCGGAAATTATTTTGTCCAAAGCTTTCATTTTACAGATGAGAGAACTGACATCAAGGGAGAAGTGACTTCCCTAAGGCTGCGTGGGTAACTTTAGAAGAACTAGGATTTGAATCCAAGTCCCATAGCTCTACTTTCTGTGTTCCTGCAACCCAAGAGTGAGCCTGTTGAAGAATTTCCTCACATACAGTCTATTATAATATTTTTTTAAAAAATTTTGTATTGATAGCATTTGTTTACAGTGCCAACAGTTTATCCCTCTTCCTTCCCCTTACTCCTCTGACAAAACCTTCTTTCTATAACAAGTATTTATAAAGAAGGGAAAAAAGAACAATTTAGAAAAAACTAACCATAATATTATTGTTCTATCTCATAATTAGAGCCCTCCATGAGGGCAGGGCTGGCTTGCTTTTTCTGTTTGTATCTCCTACAGGTGGAGTGTAGCAAAGACTTTGGAACATTAGTCACTGTTGTTCTGTCTTTTTTTTTTTTTTCAGGAGATGTACCCCAGTACTCATAATAATCTAACCTATTACATGGTGCAATTTAAACAGTTCTAGCTTTGAAGTCAAAGCACCTGAGTTCAAATTCCCACTTTACTACCTGGTAGCTTGTGACTTGGGGGATCAGTCTCCTTGAACCTCATTGTCGTTGTCTATAAAATCCATGGGTAGATTTGATTGCCTTCACAGTGCTTTCTATCACTAGGTCCTTGACCTCTATCACTTGATCAATGAGGGTCAGAGGGAAAAGCTAGTAAATGTCTGAGATCAGATTTGAACTCAGGAAGAGAATTCTTCCTGATTTTAGATTCATCACTACCCAGCTGTTTATGTGAATTGCTTCTATTGATATCTACCATATTAGAAATGAAAATGTTTTACTATTATTATAAAAATAGTTTTGGCTTCATGGACTTCTTGTAAGGGTCTTAGGGATCCCTAGGATTTCCCAGACCATAGCATTGAAAACCACTGCGTTTGCCCATCAGTACATAAGTGGAAATCTCTTATTGGAAACCATAAAATATCTCATCCAGCCTTTGCTTGTAACCCTCTCCATCTGATAAAGTGGCCCCCTCTGTTCTGGGGCAGTTCTAATGGTTGGGAGGTTTTTCTGACATCAAATCAAAATGTCCTTCCTTGCAACTTCTCTCAAATTGTTCCTTGTTCTGTATCCATTGCACTAGGGAAGTGAACTTTGATCATTAACTCACAGTGTGTTAAGGCTGAGAAGCCTTTAGAGATCCGCTTGTCTTGGAGAATTGAGGTACAATGGAAAGTACAACAGATCGAGAGTCAGAGAACCAGTGTTCAAAAACTGGAACTTGCCCACTGTGCCGTCTTGGCAATTCATTGGTCTCCCTAGTCCACAGTTTCCTTCTCTGGATAAGAAGACTTTTGGAGGTTACTTCTAGCTTCAGCTCTAGGATCCCCATTCTCTTCATCATCCTTGATCCATGACAGACCAATCGGAGAGGGACTCCATTTGATTTGTTCCCTGGTGCCTCTCACATGTTTGTTAGTTTAATTGTATTTTTCCTTCCCCATAAGACTTCATCTACAATCCTGATCTCCAAGGCCAGTGGAATAGAGAATAAAGGGGTCTCCAGGAAAGAGTGTGTTGGTGAATTTTGCAATTTGGCAGTCTTCCCGGGTCTTTTGTATGGCTTATTGCTGGCCCTGCTCATTATTCCAGAGAAGGCTTTCTGCCCCTTCGGAATCCCTCTTGTTCCATCCCAGCGGTGCCCTTCCAAGGGCCTGAGCTGCAGCTGCAGCTCTAATTTTGAGGGATGGTCTATGAGCCAGCTTGCTGTGGCTCCACTTGGAGGGAGCTTCAGAAGAATGAGGGGCAGGGAGGCCAGTGGTCTCAGTCTAGCACACCGAAACAGTCCTGAGATGCGAATTGGAAGGGAACAGACAGAGCAATGAGCTCCTATGGAAGGAGGGCTCACTGAGGGAGGAGATTCGATTTAACCTTTTTGGGAAATCTCTGCAGGAAGCCCTGCTGCCGGTCACTGGAGCTGCTGGAGTTCCTGGTCCCCCTGCCAGGAGGGCATCAAGGAGAGATCAAGAAGCTGCAGCAACCCAGCACCCCAGAATGGAGGGGACTCCTGTCAAGGCTCTAGTACTGAGAGACAGGAGTGCTGAGGGTCTTCAGGAAGGTGCTTTACTTCTTGTCTGTCCAGAACACTGGAATGAACTCTAGCAGAATTTGGAGTGCTTGTAGCTTCCAGAAATGACAGAACCAGCCTTGACCAGCTCAAGAGTAAACCTGAGAAGCAGTGGCAGACTTGAGACCTTACTTGAAACTTTCTAAACATCCAGATCTCTATTTTGTTTATTGTGTCTATAAATGACTTCTCCCTTTTCTCACACTCACCCTCCACAACTGTTAATGTCTGTTAATATCTTTTCCATATCCGCTTTGAACCTCTGAGAATTTTGTCTCCCTCTGTTCCTTCACAAGCTCTTCTTTGACAATAAACCCTTTTGTAATCTGTGACCAGACTCAGTTTTATTTGGAGTTGTTTTGGGCCTGGGGCTTCCTTTAACACAGTGATCTCTGCATTGCCAAATCTAATAGTCTTTTCTTAATCCCCTTGTTTCTCAACCTTTCTGCACCAGTGGACATTGAATCTCCTTTCATCGTGGATGCTATTTCCTCTGGATTTTTTATGACACTGAAAGACACCCTTACGCTCCCCTCCTACTTTCCTGACCGTGTCTTCTCACTGTCCTTTACTGAATCATCATCCATACTATATCCCCTGATTGGAGGAAAACTAAAACTCTATCTTAAGATCTCTCTCTGTTCTCTAATTTGGTGGTTTCATCAGCCCTCAGGGATTTAATTATCATATTTTTGGCTTTTACCTTTTGGAATCCCTGCTTTCCTTCAAGACTTGCTTACACACCATCTTCCACAGGAAGCCTTGATTAACGCCCCCATTGCTAGTGTCCTTTTCTTAAATGATGCTGAGGCTAGTTTGCATATAATCTGTATATTCAAAGAATGTAAACTCCCAGAAGGGAAAATATATTCTGCTTCTGTCTTTGTATCATCAATGCATAGTATATGTTGCATTCAATAGGATGGGTACGTAATGAATGAGAAAGCATTTATTATTTACATTTACCATGTACCAGGTACTGGGGAAACACGTACAAAAAAGTCTTTGCTTTCAAGATGCTTCTATTCTAATGGGGAGACAACACATAGAAAGGGCGGTGTCCAGGACAAGGTGTTTAGTTCTGGAGCCAGACAATGATGGTGAGAGCTCATTCTCCAGTCTTCTTTGCTGGATCCTCTTTCAGATCACCTCCTCCATTAGTATCCCTCAGAGTTCAGTCTTTCCCCCTTCATACTACCTCAGTTGGTAAACCACTTTATTCCCATTGATTTGATTACCATAAATTATGGTATATTCTCAAATCTGCCTATCTTTCCTCATCCTCTCTGCTGACCTCCAGCTTCAGATTTCTAACTTTTTTTCAGGTTATCTCAGATTGGATGTTTAAAAGACATTTTAAACTCAAGATGTCCAATGCGGAAATCATTATCTTTCTCCTCACATTTCCCTGTTATTATTCACCCTTTCTAAACTTCCCTACTTCTATAGAGGGCATTACCATCTTGCCAGGCTCCCAGGCTTGATATCTAAAAATCATCCTGGACTCACTTCTCCCTCTCACCTTCCCTTCTCCTATGTCCAAGCTGTTGTTGTCAAGGCCTACTGATTTCACAGAATCTCTCAAATATACCTCTTTTCTCTGATATGGCAACCCCCTCTTCTCATATAGACCCTCATCCTTTCATAACTAGAGTATTGCAATAGCCTGTTTGAAATGAGATGGTCTGCCTGTTTCTAGTCTCTCCTCACTCCAATCTATCCCCTATTCAGTCACAAAAGTGATTTTTCCTAAAGTACAGTTCTGATTGCCTCATCCTTCACCACCTCTATAAACTCTAGTGGCTCCCTAATATTACCAATATCAAACACAAAATCCTCTGGCATTCAAAGTCCTTTATAACCTAGTCCTCATCCACCTTTCCAATCTTCTTACATCTTATTCCCTGATAAGTAATCTTTGATCTATTGGCATTGGTCTTCTGGATATTCCACAAACATGACACCCCATCTCTTGACTGGGCATTTTCTCTGGTTATCCCCTCCGTTTGGAGTGAGCTTTTCAGGGGCAGGGACTGATTGTCTTTTGCCTCTTTATAATCCTACTGTTTTAGCACAGTTCCTAGCACACAGTAGATACTTTAAAAATGTTTATTGACTGCCTGCCTGGGTAGAACCAGAGGGAAGTCCATTAATACATCCTTTCCAGAACAATGATAGTGTGTATTTCATTATAATTCTCAGAAGGAGTATTTTTACCTAGGAATTTTCTATGTGGATGACATCACTATCCCTGGCTCACCGCATTAAATGGAAAAATAGAGGAGAGGGGGGATGTGGAAATCGTACGCACAAAGAACCAGGGCCCCAGATGATTCTATTACAGAGATTCAGGCTAATACATGTTTGTTGAATGATGGATCCATTCTTTGGTTAATTAGTAGGGGAAACAAGACACATCTACAACTGAGTACAGTGGAGATAGAAGTACATGAGACCAAAGCCTCTGAAAGCAGAGAAGGAAAAGGGAGCTTTCATTTCTGGATCAGAAAAAGCTTTATAAAAGACAAGGCGTTTGAGTAGGACCTTCAAAACCGAGCACTGACAGAAGAAGACAGAGGCTTAGAGTTTGGAGGTGGGGAAGATGTCTAAGGGTAGGGAAAATATTTTCTTTCCAGGTAATTATAACCTAATGGTCCCAGATTGGGGAGAGAAATGAACAAATGAATGAAAAAAGCATTTACCAAGCACTTGCTGTGTTCCAGGTATTGTACTAACTGCTGGCAACTGAAATGCACACAAAGCAAGTTGCTGAGGGGGGGCGAAGAGGAGAGGATAGCGGCACATTGAAGGTCTTCTCTGTAATAGTGAATTCCTAACAATGACTTGTGACTCCAGTCGGAACCTGTGTTTCCACTGACTTCAAGCCTTGTAACTCAGCAGATTCATTGGCTAATAAATCATCGTGGTCATCTCTTTTTAGAACATTTGAAGGTTTACAATGCACTTTCCTCTTTGTCTCTACAGCCCTCAGCACTGCTTAGCATACAGAGTTTGAGACTGAATGTGGGGCTTTTTTTGGTTCAGAGAAATCCCAGGTGAGGATGCTCTCTCTACTAATATAGGTCAATCCTTTCTTTTAAACTTAAAATAGTAGCTAATATTTATAAAGTGTTTTACATTTATCAAAGCATTTCACAACTATTATCTCATTTGATCCTCCAACAAGCTTGGGGCAATCAGTCACTCTCATTGCCCTAATTAGCCTCTTTTTATAAATGAAGAAACTGAGGCGGAGAAGGGTTAAGTAACTTGTGTGAGGTAGGAGGCAAACTCGGATATTCCTGAATCTAAGTTCTAAATATTAGCTACTATGCTACCTTAAAGACTTATTTATAGTTGCTTAAAACACTTAGAGGTTGAACTGACTCACCCAGGATCAGATGGTAGGTATTTGAAGCCAGCTCTCCTTGATTCCAGTTCTTTTTTCATCAGCGATAGGGAGCTTGCCACATAGAAAATGTTCCTTAAATGCTTATTCCATGAATGAATACATGAAAAAGAAATCGTGTAGTTGCTATTACATTTCAGAGAGGAGGAAACCGAGGACTCGAGAGGGAAAGGGATTGATGCAAAGTTGAACGGCTCATCTGCCAAAATCCTGGTTCTCTCGATGTTTACAGGACCTTGGACAGGGATTTTCTCCGGGAGTGTATTATTTGGGGACAGAAGAAGGAAAGTAATCCAAACTCAAACCAAGGAGGAAGCCCGGTCAGAGTGGGCTTAACATGCCATCTCTCAACCTTCTAAGGGACTCTGCTTTTACTGGGGATAGAGAAGGGGAGAATGGTGAGAGGGGATGAACCTGGAAATATCCCCTGGCCAGGAAGCTGCTACTCTAGGCTTTTCTTGCTTCATCAGAGGGGAAAGGGGCTCTAAGGACTGATGAGCTAACAAGGTCTCTTGGAGATTATGAGCAATTACACCTGTCAGGGCTTAGAGAAAGAAACTCCAATAAGCTCAGTTGAGAATCCTCTATCTAGGTTAGTTTTTTCCCCCCCTCATCATCCCACCCCCCTTCCCTAGATGAGATAAAGGAAAATATGTTTCTTCTCTATATTAACAGCTTATAATGTGAGATAAAAGCTTCCACCATCACCTGTTTTTAATGAATGGAACCTCCTGTCTCCCAGCATCGTGTCTGTTTGACGGATCTATTTATCCATTCTACTCTTTCAGAGATAACTGCTCCGGAATTTTATCATTCCCCTCCCCCTTCTTCCTTCTCTACCCAGGCACTAGATATGATGAATGCATCGGGCTTGGGGAAAAAGAAACTGGAATGAGATCACTGGGGGATATGAGCAAACTTGCTTATTCACAAAGGGGCCTGGCTCCACGGAGGGGTCAGGAGGGAGTCCTGTAAGGAGGACACAAAGGCTGGATGATGGATGACAGAACACCTGGGGCTGCAAGGTGTAGACAGAAGATAACTGGCAAACAGAGCAGCTGATAATGGGCCCATGAGAGCCTGAGAGGTGTTTTCGACACAGGTGAATGTCAGATAGCTTTACCTGACTCCTTTTGACAATCGTCCAAGAATTCCCAACAGCCCTTGCTCCCAGAGTGATACTTACTTTTCTTTGAGGGGGAGAAGGGAGAGAGATAAGAAACTATATGTAATGTGTGTTTGGGAACAGTCAAACACATTACAGGAATTAGAGCTGGAAGAAACAGTAGAACATATATTAGAATATTGAATGTAGACTTGAAGCTAAAAGAAGGGGTCTTAGAAACAGAATATTGCCCTGACAGGGTAACCTAGAACATTTAATGCCAGAGTTAAGAGGAACTTCAGAATAAGGAATATCATAATTTAGAGGTATCTTGCGACAGAGAATGTCAGAACTAGTAGGGAACTTAGAACAGGGAATCAGGGAATGGCAAAGTTGGGAGGAGCCCTTGGAACAGAGAATGTCAGAGATGGAGAGAGCTTAGAATGGGGAATATCAGAGGTAGGAAAAGATGACATGGCACATCAGGACTGAGAGGGGCTTAGAACATGCAATGCTAAACAATTTCTACAGCCAGTGCTTCTGATAAAAGCCTCATTTATATCATATATAGAGAAGTGAATGAAATTTGTAAGTCATTCCCCAGTTGACAAATTGTCAAAAGATATGAATGGACAGTATTCAGACGAAGAAATTAAAGCTATCTGTAGTCATATGAAAAAATGCTCTAAATCATTATTTATTTATTTTTTTTTTATAAATTTTATTTTATTTAATAATAACTTCGCATTGACAGAATCCATGCCAGGATAATTTCTACACGACATTATCCCTTGCAATCACTTATGTTTCGTCTTTTCCCCTCCCTCCCTCCTCCCCCCCTCCAGGATGGCAAGCAGTCCTATATATGCTAAACATGTTGCAGTATATCCTAGATACAATACATATTTGCAGAACCGAACAGTTCTCTTGTTGCACAGGGAGAATTGGATTCAGAAGGTAAAAATAACTCGGGAAGAAAATCAAAAATGCAAATAGTTCACATTCATTTCCCAGTATTCCTTCTTTGGGTGTAGCTGTTTCTGTCCATCATTTCTCCAATGAAACTCAGTTAAGTCTCTTTGTCAGAGAAATCCACTTCCATCAGAATACATCCTCATACAATATCGTTGTCGAAGTGTATAATGATCTCCTGGTTCTGCTCATCTCACTTAGCATCAGTCCATGTAGGTCTCTCCAAGCCTCTCTGTATTCATCCTGTTGGTCATTCCTTACAGAGCAATAATATTCCATAACATTCATATACCACAATTTACCCAGCCATTCTCCAATTGATGGGCATCCATTCACTTTCCAGTTTCTAGCCACTACAAACAGGGCTGCTACAAACATTTTGGCACATACAGGTCCCCTTCCCTTTTTTAGTATCTCTTTGGGGTATAAGCCCAATAGAAACACTGCTGGATCAGAGGGTATGCACAGTTTGATAACTTTTTGGGCATAATTCCAGATCGCTCTCCAGAATGGCTGGATTCGTTCACAACTCCACCAACAATGCATCAATGTCCCCGTTTTCCCGCATCCCCTCCAACATTCATCATTGTTTTTTCCTATCATCTTAGCCAATCTGACAGGTGTGTAGTGATATCTCAGAGTTGTCTTAATTTGCATTTCTCTGATCAATAGTGATTTGGAACACTCTTTCATGTGAGTGGTAATAGTTTCAATTTCTTCATCTGAAAATTGTCTGTTCATATCCTTTGACCATTTATCAATTGGAGAATGGCTTGATTTTTTATAAATTTGAGTCAGTTCTCTATATATTTTGGAAATGAGGCCTTTATCAGAACCTTTAATTGTAAAGATGTTTTCCCAGTTTGTTACTTCCCTACTAATCTTGTTTGCATTCGTTCTGTTTGTACAAAGGCTTTTTAATTTGATATAATCAAAATTTTCTATTTTGTGATCGGTAATGGTCTCTAGTTCATCTTTGGTCACAAATTTCTTTCTCCTCCACAAGTCTGAGAGATAAACTATCCTATGTTCCTCTAATTTATTTATAATCTCGTTCTTTATGCCTAGGTCATGGACCCATTTTGATCTTATCTTGGTATGTGGTGTTAAGTGTGGGTCCTTGCCTAATTTCTGCCATACTAATTTCCAGTTATCCCAGCAGTTTTTATCAAATAATGAAATCTTATCCCAAAATTTAGAATCTTTGGGTTTGTCAAACACTAGATTGCTATAGTTGATTATTTTGTCTTGTGAACCTAACCTTTTCCACTGATCAACTAATCTATTTCTAAGCCAATACCAGATGGTTTTGGTGACTGCTGCTTTATAATATAATTTTAGATCAGGTACAGCTAGACCACCTTCATTTGATTTTTTTTTCATTAATTCCCTTGAGATTCTCGACTTTTTATTGTTCCATATGAATTTTGTTGTTATTTTTTCTAAATCATTAAAATATTTTCTTGGAAGTCTGATTGGTATAGCACTAAATAAATAGATTAGTTTAGGGAGTATTGTCATCTTTATTATATTTGCTCGGCCTATCCAAGAGCACTTAATATTTTTCCAATTATTTAAGTCTGACTTTATTTGTGTGAAAACTTTTTTGTAATTTTGCTCATATAATCCCTGACTTTCCTTTGGTAGGTAGATTCCCAAATATTTTATGCTATCAACAGTTATTTTGAATGGAATTTCTCTTTGTATCTCTTGCTCTTGGATTTTGTTGGTGGTGTATAAGAATGCTGAGGATTTATGGGGATTTATTTTGTATCCTGCTACTTTGCTAAAATTATGAATTATTTCTAATAGCTTTTTAGTAGAATCTCTGGGGTTTTCTAGGTATACCATCATATCATCTGCAAAGAGTGATAGTTTGGTTTCCTCATTGCCTACTCTAATTCCTTTAATCTCTTTCTCGACTCTTATTGCAGAGGCCAGTGTTTCTAATACTATATTGAATAATAATAGTGATAGTGGGCAACCTTGCTTCACTCCAGATCTTACCGGGAAAGGTTCCAGTTTTTCCCCATTGCATATGATGCTTACGCTCTAAATCATTATTGCTAAAAGAAATGCAAATTAAAACAACTCTGAGGTAATATTTCATACCTATCAGAAAAAGGAAAATGACAAATGTTGAAGAAGATGTGGGGAAATTGTTACACTGATGCATTGCTAGTGGAGTTGTGAGCTGATCCGGCCAAGTTTAGGGTTATGTCCAGGGAGCTGTGAAACTGTGCATGCCCTTTGATGCAGGAGTGCCACTATTGGGTCTGTATCACAAAGAGATCATATAAGGGAGAATGGACCCATATATACAAGAATATTTGTGGTTGTCTTTTTTATAATGGCAAAAAATTGGAAATTGAGGGGCTGCCCAGCAATTGAATAGCTGAACAAGTTGTGGTATATGAAAGTAGTGAAATACTCTTGTTCTGTAAGAAATGAGGAGCAGGCAGATTTCAGCAAGTCTTACATGAACTGATGCTGAGTGAAATGAACAGAACCAGAACATTATCATCAGTAACATCAACATTGTACAATGGTCAACTTCTCAATAATACAATGATTGAAAACAATTCCAAGGGACTCATGATGGAAAAATGCTACCCAAAGCCAAAAAAAAAACCATGGAGTCCTACTGAAGATGGAAGCATAGTATTTTCACTTATTTTTTTCCTTTCTTGTAATTTTTCCTTTTGTTCTGTTTCTTCTTCCACAACATGACTAATGTGGAAATATGTTTAATATGATTATACCTGTGTAACCTATATCGGATTGCTTGTTGTCTTGGGGAGGGAGGAAGGAAGGGAGGGAGAAAATTTGGAGTGTAAAATCTTACAAAGATAAATGTTGAAAATTATCTTTATATGTAATTGGAAAAATAAATTACCATTAAGGAAAATAAAATCAAGAACTTACAATATTGCACTTGGTAGAAAATTTAGAACATAAAAATTGCAATATGAAATATAAGACATGAGAAAAGAAGGTATCTTAGCAATACAAAATTCTTGCTTTATATGTAACATATGCCTACCATTTCCCCTTTTCCCCATATCCCAAGCCTGGGTTATATGCTGCTCTAGGTCTCTATATTATAGACTCTAGATATAGTTGGTGTCTGAAGTTCTCATAACAGTGATGTTAATTTTTAATTTCCATCCAAGTATTCCCAGTCCTGAATCAGGAAAAGCTGATTTTACATTGTAGAAAATTCTGATCTCACAAAGCAATCTTGGATGCCTCTACATAGACAGCTAATTTGAGAGAGGGGTAGTAGAGGACATTGATAGCTATGGGGTATCAGGAAAGTCCTCCCATTTTAGGTGATAATTGAGCTAGAATTGCAAAGTATGCAATCCATACAAAGGGAAATAGATTGGTATGTGTGAGCAATAGCCAAAGGACCACTTGAGGTTGACAGGGAATTTCATGAAGGAGTGTTAGGTCTAATAAGGATGGGGAGCAGAACCAAGATGGCAGAAAATAGGCAGGTCTTTGAGCTCTCCTGGCTTCCCTCAGATCAACAATAGATCAAACCTCTGGATGGGTTTTGGAGTGACAGAACACTCAAATATTTGGAGTGTAACAAATTTCCAGCAAGAATTTTTTGGAAGAACTTCATGAAAGGTCTCTCTCAATTGGGCAGGGGATAGGTGGCCCAGTGTAGGTGCAACACAGGGAGACCCAAGATGGAGAGGCTTCCTTGTGTTGGGGAAATCTAGTGGGAAACTTGTAGCCAAAACACAGCAGTGTTTGCTATTGCTTCCTGGTTCAGAAGCCAGTGGATCAGCAGACTAGACGTGAGACTTCCAATACAACTACAGAAGTCAAATAGTGAGCCCCTAACCCCCAGCATAACAAATAGGACTTGGCCACACCTACCCAGCGGGGGAAGGAAGCCTGCAGCATTGGCCACAGGACAGCATGAAGGCCTGAAATATGATATTCCAGAGGGCAAAGGAACTTGGATTGCAGCCAGGAATCAACTATTGGATTGCAGCCAGGAATCACCTATCCAGCAAAATTAAGCATCTTTCAGGAGGAAAGATGGACATTCAATAAAATAGGGGATTTTCATTTATTTTGGATGAAAAAAATCAGAGCTGAACAGAAAAATTGATCTTCAAATACAGAACTCATGAGAAGTATTAAAGGGTAAAATGAGAAAACAAAAACTATGTTTTTAAAGGTTAAAATGTTTATACCCCTATATGGAAAGATAATATACTTAACTCTTAAAAACTTTTTTTGTTTTGTTTTGTTTTTTGTTGGGGGTATATTTAGAGGGTGTAGTTATAATTTGATTTTACTGTGATGCTATTAAAAAGAAACTAGGGGTGGAAAAGAGATTGTACAGGAAGAAGAGGGAAGGGGAGGCAAAATAGGGTAAATTACTCACATGGAGAGGTTAAAAAAATACCTATTACAGTTGAGAGAAAGAAGGGAGGGGGATGAGCATTGTGTGAACCTTAATCTCATTGAATTTGTCTCAAAGAGAGATTATCAGATATATTTAGTTTAATACAGAAACTTGACTCATCCTATAAGGAGTAGAAGGAGAAAGGGGAGAGTAAAGGGGTAGGTCATAGAAAAGAGAACAGAAATAGAGGGAGAAAGAGATAAGAAAATGGGGAGGGGCTGTAAAAGGGAAGGCAGATTGAGGGAAGTGATGGTCAGAAGCAAAGCACTGGGGAGGAGGAAAAGGGAGAAAAGAAAGAGAAAAGTATGATACGGGGAAAAATAAGATTGTGGAAAATAACTGTGAGTGTGAATGGGATGAACTCTCCCATAAAACAGAAGTGGATACCAGATTGAATCAAAAACCAGAGTTTTGCAATATGTTGTTTACAAGAAACACATTTAAAGTGCATACAAAGTAAAGGTAAAAGACTGGAGCAGAATATATTATGCTTCAGCTGAAGTGAAAAAAGCAGGGGTAGTGATTCTGACCCTAGATCAAACAAAGCAAAAATAGATATAATTAAAAGAGATAAGGAAGGAAACTACATCTTGCTAAAGGTTACCATAGATAATGAAGTCATGTTAATACTAAATATATATGCGCCAACTGGTATAGCATCTAAATTCCTAGAGGAGAAGTTAAGAGAGCTGCAAGAAAAAATATACAGCAAAACTATACTAGTGGGGGATCTCAACCTCGCTCTATCAGAGCTAGATAGATAGACTCACAAAATAAACAATAAAGAAGTTATAGAGGTAAATAGGATCTCAGAAAAGTTAGGTATGATAGACCTTTGGAGAAAACTGAATGGAGACAGAAAGGAATATACTTTTTTTCTTGGCAGTACATGGAACCTCCACAAAAACTAATCATGTATTAAGGCATAAGAATCTCATAACCAAATGCAGAAAGGCAGAAATATTAAATGCATCTTTTCCAGATCATAATGCAATAAAAATTACATGTAATAAAGGGCCAGAGGGAAATAGACCAAAAATTAATGGAAACTAAATAGTCTAATCCTAAAGAACGAGTGAGTGAACCAACAAATCAGAAACCATTGATAATATCATCCAAGAGAATGACAATAATGAGAAAATATACCAAAAGTTATAGGATGCAGGCAAAGCAGTTCTTAGGGGGAAATTTTATCATTAGAGGCTTCCTTGAATAAAATTGAAAAGTAGATCACTGAATTGGGCATACAAGTAAAAAAATCTAGAGAAAAAACAAATTAACCCCCAATTAAATATCAAATTTGAAATTCTGAAAATAAAAGAAGAGGTTTATAAAATTGGAAATAAGAAAACTATTGCACTAATAAACAAGACTAAGAGTTGGTTTTATGAAAAAAAATCAACAAAATAGGATGGGGAAACAAGTTATGAAAGCCTTGTGAAGAGTCTGTAATTAGGGAGCCAAGGAGTGAGGAGATCACACCTGTTCTTTTGGAAAATCCCTTTGGCAGCTAAATAGGAGATGAATTGGAAAGGGTAGAAATGAGGAAGGGAAGTCAATGAAGAGGCTGCTACAATAGTACTGATGTTAGAGAACCCAGGATGGAACCCAAGCTCTCTGATTTCCACCTCAGTGCTTTTTCAA